>NC_069500.1:1189775210-1190075210 GCF_027579735.1 Bombina bombina
GGGACAGATCTCTGCTTTATCTGTTTTACTTCACAAAAGGCTGGCAGCTGTGCCAGATGTTCAAGCATTTGTTCAGGCTTTGGTTAGAATCAAGCCTGTTTACAGACCTTTGACTCCCCCCTGGAGTCTAAATCTAGTTCTTTCAGTTCTTCAAGGGGTTCCGTTTGAACCCTTACATTCCGTAGATATTAAGTTATTAGCTTGGAAAGTTTTGTTTTTGGTTGCAATTTCTTCTGCTAGAAGAGTTTCAGAGTTATCTGCTCTGCAGTGTTCTCCGTCCTATCTGGTGTTCCATGCAGATAAGGTGGTTTTGCGTACTAAGCCTGGTTTTCTTCCGAAAGTTGTTTCCAACAAAAATATTAACCAGGAGATAGTTGTACCTTCTTTGTGTCCGAATCCAGTTTCAAAGAAGGAACGTTTGTTACACAATTTGGACGTAGTCCGTGCTCTAAAGTTCTATTTAGAGGCTACTAAAGATTTCAGATAAACATCTTCCTTGTTTGTTGTTTATTCTGGTAAAAGGAGAGGTCAAAAAGCGACTTCTACCTCTCTTTCCTTTTGGCTTAAAAGCATTATCCGATTGGCTTATGAGACTGCCAGACGGCAGCCTCCTGAAAAAATCACAGCTCACTCCACTAGGGCTGTGGCTTCCACATGGGCCTTCAAGAACGAGGCTTCTGTTGACCAGATATGTAAGGCAGCGACTTGGTCTTCACTGCACACTTTTGCCAAATTTTACAAATTTGATACTTTTGCTTCTTCGGAGGCTATTTTTGGGAGAAAGGTTTTGCAAGCTGTGGTGCCTTCCATTTAGGTGACCTGATTTGCTCCCTCCCTTCATCCGTGTCCTAAAGCTGTGGTATTGGTTCCCACAAGTAAGGATGACGCCGTGGACCGGACACACCTATGTTGGAGAAAACAGAATTTATGCTTACCTGATAAATTACTTTCTCCAACGGTGTGTCCGGTCCACGGCCCGCCCTGGTTTTTTTTTTAATCGGGTCTGATGAATTATTTTCTCTAACTACAGTCACCACGGTATCATATGATTTCTCCTATATATATTTCCTCCTGTCCGTCGGTCGAATGACTGGGGTGGGCGGAACCTAGGAGGGATCATGTGACCAGCTTTGCTGGGACTCTTTGCCATTTCCTGTTGGGGAAGAGAATATCCCACAAGTAAGGATGACGCCGTGGACCGGACACACCGTTGGTGAAAGTAATTTATCAGGTAAGCATAAATTCTGTTTTCTCTATACACTACAGTCACCACGGCACCCTATAGTTTTCTCCTTTTTTTCTCCTAACCGTCGGTCGAATGACTGGGGGGCGGAGCCTGAGGAGGGGCTATATGGATAGCTTTCGCTGTGCTCTTTGCCATTTCCTGTTGGGGAAGAGAATATTCCCACAAGTTATGGATGACGCCGTGGACCGGACACACCGTTGGAGAAAGTAATTTATCAGGTAAGCATAAATTCTGTTTTTTTATAAATAAAGTTAGTCTAACCAAACGCGCAAGCGATGGAGGACTCTCCTTCCTTAATAAAGTCTCATTCCTGTGTTTATTGTAAGAAGGTTCTGGTAGATCAGCCTGCTCAACTATGTTCCACATGCCTCGATAAAGTTACAACATCTAGATGTAAACGGATGTCTAGTATTACTGAGCCGTCCTTCTCTGAGGGTTCTTTGTCCTGGGAGGTGCGTTCCCTACATTCATCTCCGTTTGCACATGCAGCGCCCCTGGGTCAGACCGTTACTCCTTCGGGAGAGATTAGTTGGCTGGCAGTTTCGAAAGTGATCCATGCTTTACCACATTCTGCTAAGCGCAAGCGTAGGGTTTATCATAGCGGCCCGGGCCAGGGTTTGTCCTCGCCAATGGAAGATCCAGAGGCTCTATACGATGACGAGGCCCACTCTGACTCTTCGGAGGCGGCCCCTCCTTGGTTGGAGTCCGTGTCATCTAAACCTTCAGTGGCGGAGGAGCCTGGTTATAGGTTTAGGATAGAAAATTTGCGCTTTCTGCTATGGCAGGTGCTTGCTACTCTTGAGGTTCCGGAACCTAAGATACCGGAGGAACCTGCGATTCCTAAGCTTGACAAGGTATACATGACAGGGTAGTACCTCAGTCTTTCCTGGTTTCCATTAGAATGGCTAATATTATTAAGAACGATTGGGAGCGATTAGGTTCTTCCTTTTCCCCTTCTTCTTCCTTTAAAAACTGTTCCCCATTCCAGATTCTCAGCTTGAGCTGTAGGGGACCATCCCTAAGGTGGTTGGGGCTATCTCTACGCTCGCGAAGCGGACGACTATTCTCCTCGGATATGTTGTCGTTTAAAGAGCCCATAGATTAAAAGCTGGAAAACATGTTGCGAAAGATGTTTCAGCACATGGGGTCTCTTTTTCAGCCAGCAGCAGCCGTTGCAGCGGTCGCTGGAGCTGCAACATATTGGTGTTAATTCCTGTGTGAAATTGTCTAGGAAGAGGCATCCATCGACAAGATACAGGAGAAGATTAAGGCGCTGATGATCGCCAATTCTTTCATCTGTGATGCCAATATGCAAATTATTCGCCTGAATGCGAAGGTGTCAGGGTTTTCTGTTTTAGTGCTCAGGGCTCTGTGGCTAAAATTTTGGTCTGCTGACATGACCTCTAAGGCGAGGCTGTTGTCCCTGCTTTTTCAAGGAAGATCCTGTTTGGTCCAGGATTGGATTCGATTATATACATGGTTACGGGAGGCAAAGGAGCTTTCTTTCATGTAATTGGCAAGAGTCCATGAGCTAGTGACGTATGGGATATACAATCCTACCAGGAGGGGCAAAGTTTCCCAATCCTCAAAATGCCTATAAATACACCCCTCACCACACCCACAATTCAGTTTTTACAAACTTTGCCTCTTATGGAGGTGGTGAAGTAAAGTTTGTGCTAAGATTTCTACGTTGACATGCGCTTCTCAGCATTTTGAAGCCCGATTCCTCTCAGAGTACAACGAATGTCAGAGGGATGTGAAGGGAGTATCACCTATTGAATGCAATGGTTTTCCTCACGGGAGATCTATTTCATAGGTTCTCTGTTATCGGTCGTAGAGATTAATCTCCTACCTCCCTTTTCAGATCGATGATATACTCTCATATACCATTACCTCTACTGATAACTGTTTCAGTACTGGTTTGGCTATCTGCTATATGTGGATGGGTGTCTTTCGGTAAGTATGTTTTTTATTACTTAAGACACCTCAGCTATGGTTTGGCACTTTATGCGTTTATATAAAGTTCTAAATATATGTATTGTACTATTTGCCATGAGTCAGGTTCATGTATTTCCTTGTGCAGACTGTCAGTTTCATATTTCGGGAAAATTAACATATTAAGAAATATTTTTCTTACCTAGGGTTTAGTCTTTTTTTCAAATTGACTACATTTTTTTTTGAAAATTGTGGGCAGTACTAGGCCCGCGGGTGCGCCAAATGCCAGACTTTATTGCGTCATTTTTGGCTCGAGAATTTTTTGGCACGAAAAGTACGTCCGTTGACGCAAGTTTGTCATTTTCCGGCGTTGTAGTTGACGCCAAAGCCTTACACGCGGTTGCGTCGTTAGTGATACAAGTATGTCATTTCCGGATATTATTGGCGCCAAAAAATTTTCAGTTACGTTGTGCATCATACTTGGTGCCAAATTTTTCATTAATTTAATACCCCATTGCTGTTTGCCTCTTACCTTTTTCTATGTCAGAGGGCTATGCTATTTGCATTTTTTCCCATTCCTGAAACTGTCATATGTTGTTTTCTCTTGTTAAGTGTATCCAGTCCACGGATCATCCATTACTTGTGGGATATTCTACTTCCCAACAGGAAGTTGCAAGAGGATCACCCACAGCAGAGCTGCTATATAGCTCCTCCCCTCACTGCCATATTCAGTCATTCTCTTGCAACTCTCAACAAAGATGGAGGTCGTAAGAGGACTGTGATGTTTTATACTTAGTTTATTTCTTCAATCAAAAGTTTGTTATTTTTAAATGGTACCGGAGTGTACTGTTTATCTTAGGCAGTATTTAGAAGAAGAATCTGCCTGCGTTTTCTATGATCTTAGCAGAAGTAACTAAGATCCTTTGCTGTTCTCACATATTCTGAGGAGTGAGGTAACTTCAGAGGGGGAATGGCGTGCAGGTTTTCCTGCAATAAGGTATGTGCAGTTAATATTTTTCTAGGGATGGAATTTGCTAGAAAATGCTGCTGATACCGAAGTAATGTAAGTAAAGCCTTAAATGCAGTGATAGCGACTGGTATCAGGCTTATTAATAGAGATACATACTCTTATAAAAGTGTAATTTAAAACGTTTGCTGGCATGTTTAATCGTTTTTTATATATGTTTGGTGATAAAACTTATTGGGGCCTAGTTTTTTCCACATGGCTGGCTTGAATTTTGCCTAGAAACAGTTCCCTGAGGCTTTCCACTGTTGTAATATGAGTGGGAGGGGCCTATTTTAGCGCTTTTTTTGCGCAGCAAAAATTACAGACACAGACATCCAGCTTCTTCCTGCATGATCCAGGACTTCTCTGAAGGGCTCAAAAGGCTTCAAAAGTCGTATCTAGGGAGGTAAAAAGCCACAGTAGAGCTGTGGCAGTTGTTGTGACTGTTTGAAAAAGTTTTTGTCATTTGTTATTCCGTTTTTGGTATTAAGGGGTTAATCATCCATTTGCAAGTGGGTGCAATGCTCTGCTAACTTATTACATACACTGTAAAAATTTCGTTAGTGTAACTGCCTTTTTTCACTGTTATTTCAAATTTGGACAAAATATGTGTGTCTTAAAGGCGCAGTAACGTTTTTTATATTGCTTGTAAACTTGTTTTAAAGTGTTTTCCAAGCTTGCTAGTCTCATTGCTAGTCTGTTTAAACATGTCTGACACGGAGGAACCTACTTGTTTATTATGTTTGAAAGCCATGGTGGAGCCCCATAGGAGAATGTGTACTAAATGTATTGATTTCACCTTAAACAGTAAAGATCAGTCTTTATCTATAAAAGAATTATCACCAGAGGGTTCTGTCGAGGGGGAAGTTATGCCGACTAACTCTCCCCACGTGTCAGACCCTTCGCCTCCCGCTCAGGGGACGCACGCTAGTATGGCGCCAATTACATCAGGGACGCCCATAGCGATTACCTTGCAGGACATGGCTGCAACCATGAATAATACCCTGTCAGAGGTATTATCTAGATTGCCTGAATTAAGAGGCAAGCGCAATAGCTCTGGGGTTAGGAGAGATACAGAGCGCGCAAATGCTTTAAGAGCCATGTCTGATACTGCGTCACAGTATGCAGAATATGAGGACGGAGAGCTTCAGTCTGTGGGTGACATCTCTGACTCGGGGAAACCTGATTCAGAGATTTCTAATTTTAAATTTAAGCTTGAGAACCTCCGTGTATTGCTTGGGGAGGTATTAGCTGCTCTGAATGACTGTAAAACAGTTGCAATTCCAGAGAAATTGTGTAGGCTGGATAGATACTATGCGGTGCCGGTGTGTACTGATGTTTTTCCTATACCTAAAAGGCTTACAGAAATTATTAGCAAGGAGTGGGATAGACCCGGTGTGCCCTTTTCCCCACCTCCTATATTTAGAAAAAATAGACGCCACTACACGGGACTTATGGCAGACGGTCCCTAAGGTGGAGGGAGCAGTTTCTACTTTAGCAAAGCGTACCACTATCCCGGTTGAGGACAGTTGTGCTTTTTCAGATCCAATGGATAAAAAATTGGAGGGTTACCTTAAGAAAATGTTTATTCAACAAGGTTTTATTTTACAGCCCCTTGCATGCATTGTGCCTGTCACTGCTGCGGCGGCATTCTGTTTTGAGGCCCTGGAAGAGGCCATCCATACAGCTCCGTTGAATGAAATTATTGACAAGCTTAGAACGCTTAAGCTAGCTAACTCATTTGTTTCTGATGCCATTGTTTATTTGACTAAACTAACGGCTAAGAATTCCGGATTCGCCATCCAGGCGCGTAGGGTCTAAATTACTCAACATTCCTTTCAAGGGGCAGACCTTATTCGGGCCTGGCTTGAAGGAAATTATTGCTGACATTACTGGAGGCAAGGGTCATACCCTTCCTCAGGACAGGGCCAAATCAAAGGCCAAACAGTCTAATTTTCGTGCCTTTCGAATTTTCAAGGCAGGAGCAGCATCAACTTCCTCCGCTTCAAAACAAGAGGGAACTGTTGCTCATTCCAGACAGGCCTGGAAACCTAACCAGTCCTGGAACAAGGGCAAGCAGGCCAGAAAGCCTGCTGCTGCCCCCAAGACAGCATGAAGGAACGGCCCCCTATCCGGAAACGGATCTAGTGGGGGGCAGACTTTCTCTCTTCGCCCAGGCGTGGGCAAGAGATGTTCAGGATCCCTGGGCGTTGGAGATCATATCTCAGGGATATCTTCTGGACTTCAAAGCTTCTCCTCCACAAGGGAGATTTCATCTTTCAAGGTTATCAGCAAACCAGATAAAGAAAGAGGCATTCCTAAGCTGTGTGCAAGACCTCCTAGTAATGGGAGTGATCCATCCAGTTCCGCGGACGGAACTTGGACAGGGGTTTTATTCAAATCTGTTTGTGGTTCCCAAGAAAGATGGAACCTTCAGACCAATCTTGGATCTAAAGATCTTAAACAAATTCCTCAGAGTTCCATCATTCAAAATGTAAACTATTCGGACCATCCTACCCATGATCCAAGAGGGTCAGTACATGACCACAGTGGACTTAAAGGATGCCTACCTTCACATACCGATTCACAAAGATCATCATCGGTTCCTGAGGTTTGCCTTTCTAGACAGGCATTACCAATTTGTAGCTCTTCCCTTCGGGTTGGCCACAGCCCCGAGAATTTTTACAAAGGTTCTGGGCTCACTTCTGGCGGTTCTAAGACCGCGAGGCATAGCGGTGGCTCCTTATCTAGACGACATCCTGATACAGGCGTCAAGCTTTCAAATTGCCAAGTCTCATACAGAGATAGTTCTGGCATTGCTGAGGTCGCATGGGTGGAAAGTGAACGTGGAAAAGAGTTCTCTATCCCCACTCACAAGAGTCTCCTTCCTAGGGACTCTTATAGATTCTGTAGAGATGAAAATTTACCTGACGGAGTCCAGGTTATCAAAACTTCTAAATGCTTGCCGTGTCCTTCATTCCATTCCACGCCCGTCAGTAGCTCAGTGCATGGAAGTAATCGGCTTAATGGTAGCGGCAATGGACATAGTGCCATTTGCGCGCCTGCATCTCAGACCGCTGCAATTATGCATGCTAAGTCAGTGGAATGGGAATTACTCAGATTTGTCCCCTCTACTACATCTGGATCAAGAGACCAGAGATTCTCTTCTCTGGTGGCTATCTCGGGTCCATCTCTCCAAGGGTATGTCCTTTCGCAGGCTAGATTGGACGATTGTAACAACAGATGCCAGCCTTCTAGGTTGGGGTGCAGTCTGCAACTCCCTTGAATGCTCAGGGACCGTGGACTCAGGGATTTTCTGGAGTTAAGAGCAATATTCAATGCTCTTCTAGCTTGGCCTCAGTTAGCAACCCTGAGGTTCATCAGATTTCAGTCGGACAACATCACGACTGTGGCTTACATCAACCATCAAGGTGGAACCAGGAGTTCCCTAGCGATGTTAGAAGTCTCAAAGATAATTCGCTGGGCAGAGTCTCACTCTTGCCACCTGTCAGCGATCCACATCCCAGGCGTAGAGAACTGGGAGGCGGATTTTCTAAGTCGTCAGACTTTTCATCCGGGGGAGTGGGAACTCCATCCGGAGGTGTTTGCTCAACTGGTCCATCGTTGGGGCAAACAAGAACTGTATCTCATGGCGTCTTGCCAGAACGCCAAGCTCCCTTGTTACGGATCCAGGTCCAGGGACCCGGGAGCGACGCTGATAGATGCTCTAGCAGCTCCTTGGTTCTTCAACCTGGCTTATGTGTTTCCACCGTTTCCTCTGCTCCCTCGACTGATTGGCAAAATCAAACAGGAGAGAGCATCGGTTATTCTGATAGCGCCTGCGTGGCCACGCAGGACCTGGTATGCAGATCTAGTGGACATGTCATCTCTTCCACCATGGACTCTGCCTCTGAGGCAGGACTTTCTAATACAAGGTCCTTTCAATCATCCAAATCTAATTTCTCTGAGACTGACTGCATGGAGATTGAACGCTTGATTCTATCAAGGCGTGGCTTCTCCGAGTCAGTCATTGATACCTTAATACAGGCACGAAAGCTTGTCACCAGGAAAATCTACCATAAGATATGGCGTAAATATCTTTATTGGTGTGAATCCAAGAGTTACTCATGGAGTAAGGTTAGGATTCCTAGGATATTGTCCTTTCTCCAAGAGGGTTTTTACAAAGGCTTATCAGCTAGTTCTTTAAAGGGACAGATCTCTGCTCTGTCTGTTCTTTTGCACAAGCCTCTGGCAGAGGTTCCAGACGTCCAGGCATTTTGTCAGGCTTTGGTTAGGATTAAGCCTGTGTTTAAAACTGTTGCTCCCCCGTGGAGCTTAAACTTGGTTCTTAAAGTTCTTCAGGGAGTTCCGTTTGAACCCCTTCATTCCATTGATATTAAACTTTTATCTTGGAAAGTTCTGTTTTTGATGGCTATTTCCTCGGCTCGAACAGTCTCTGAGTTATCTGCCTTACATTGTGATTCTCCTTATCTGATTTTTCATTCAGACAAGGTAGTTCTGCGTACCAAACCTGGGTTTTTACCTAAGGTGGTTTCTAACAGGAATATCAATCAAGAGATTGTTGTTCCATCATTGTGTCCTAATCCTTCTTCAAAGAAGGAACGTCTTTTGCATAATCTGGACGTAGTCCGTGCCTTGAAGTTTTACTTACAGGCTACTAAAGATTTTCGTAAAACATCTGCCCTGTTTGTCGTTTACTCTGGACAGAGGAGAGGTCAAAAAGCTTCGGCAACCCCTCTCTCCTTTTGGCTTCGGAGCATAATACGCTTAGCCTATGAGACTGCTGGACAGCAGCCCCCTGAAAGGATTACAGCTCATTCTACTAGAGCTGTGGCTTCCACCTGGGCCTTTAAAAATGAGGCTTCTGTTGAACAGATTTGCAAGGCTGCGACTTGGTCTTCGCTTCACACCTTTTCAAAATTTTACAAATTTGATACTTTTGCTTCTTCGGAGGCTGTTTTGTGGGAGAAAGGTTCTACAGGCAGTGGTTCCTTCCTTGTCCCACCCATCATCCGTGTACTTTAGCTTTGGTATTGGTATCCCACAAGTAATGGATGATCCGTGGACTGGATACACTTAACAAGAGAAAACATAATTTATGCTTACCTGATAAATTTATTTCTCTTGTAGTGTATCCAGTCCACGGCCCGCCCTGTCCTTTTAAGGCAGGTCTAAATTTTAATTAAACTACAGTCACCACTGCACCCTATGGTTTCTCCTTTCTCGGCTTGTTTCGGTCGAATGACTGGATATGGCAGTGAGGGGAGGAGCTATATAGCAGCTCTGCTGTGGGTGATCCTCTTGCAACTTCCTGTTGGGAAGGAGAATATCCCACAAGTAATGGATGATCCGTGGACTGGATACACTACAAGAGAAATACATTTATCAGGTAAGCATAAATTATGTTTTTTCTTTTACATTTTGCAAGATGTCTCAATCTGATCCTGCCTCAGAAGTATCTGTTGGAACTTTGCTGCCTGACATCGGTTCTACCAAAGCTAAGTGCATTTGTTGTAAGATTGTGGAAATTATATCTCCGATTGTCATTTGTAATAGTTGTCATGATAAACTTTTACATGCAGATAATGTGTCCATCACTAATAGTACATTGCCAGTTGCAGTTCCTTCAACTTCATGATATACCTATGTACATGATATACCTATGAATTTTTAAGAATTTGTTACTGATTCTATTCAGAAGGCTTTGTCTGCATTTCCACATTCTAATAAACGTAAAAGGTCTTTTAAAACTTCTCACTCAGTTGATGAAATTTCAAATGACCGACAACATAATGATTTATCCTCCTCTGATGAGGATCTATCTGATACAGAAGATCCTTCCTCAGATATTGACACTGACAAATCTACTTATTTATTTAAAATGGAGTATATTCATTCTTTATTAAAAGAAGTGTTAATTACTTTGGATATTGAGGAAACCAGTCCACTTGACGTTAAATCTAGTAAACGTTTAAATGCTGTTTTAAAACCTCCTGTGGTTACTCCAGAGGTTTTTCCTATTCCTGATGCTATTTCTGATATGATTTCTAAGGAATGGAATAAATCAGGTACTTCTTTTATTCCTTCTACAAGGTTTAAAAAATTGTATCCTTTACCAGCAATTTCTATAGAGTTTTGGGAAAAAGTCCCCAAAGTTGATGGGGCTATTTCTACTCTTGCTAAACGTACCACTGTTCCTATTGAAGATAGTAATTCCTTTAAGGATCCTTTAGATAGAAAGCTTGAATCTTATCTAAGGAAAGCCTATTTATATTCAGGTCATCTTCTCAGACTTGCAATTTCTTTGGCTGATGTTGCGGCTGCATCAACTTTTTGGTTGGAAAATTTAGCGCAACAAGAATTGGATTCTGACATATCTAGCATTGTTCATTTACTGCAACATGCTAATCATTTTATTTGTGATGCCATTTTTGATATTATCAAAATTGATGTTAGATCCATGTCTTTAGCTATTTTAGCTAGAAGAGCTTTGTGGCTTAAATCTTGGAATGCTGATATGACATCTAAGTCTAGATTAATATCTCTTTCTTTCCAAGGTAATAATTTATTTGGTTCTCAGTTGAATTCTATTATTTCAACTGTTACTGAAGGGAGTTTTTCTGCCTCAGGATAAAAAACCTAAGGGTAAATCTAAGGCTTCTAACCGTTTTCGTTCCTTTCGTCAAAATAAGGAACAAAAATCAAATCCTTCCCCCAAGGAATCTGTTTCCAATTGGAATAAATCCAAGCCATTTAAGAAACCAAAGTCAGCCCCTAAGTCCGCATGAAGGTGCGGCCCTCATTCCAGCTCAGCTGGTAGGGGGCAGATTAAGGTTTTTCAAAGCTATTTGGATAAATTCTGTCCAAAATCAATGGATTCAGAGCATTGTCTCTCAAGGGTATCGAATAGGATTCAGAGTAAGACCTCCTGTGAGAAGATTTTTTCTCTCGCGCATCCCAGCAAATCCAGTAAAAGCTCAGGCTTTCCTGAAGTGTGCTTCAGACCTGGAGTTTTCAGGGGTAATCATGCCGGTTCCTATTCAGGAACAAGGTCTGGGGTTTTATTCAAATCTATTCATTGTCCCAAAGAAGGAAAATTCATTCAGACCAGTTCTGGATCTGAAAATTTTGAATCGTTATGTAAGAGTGCCAACTTTCAAGATGACTATAAGGACTATTCTGCCTTTTTTTCAGCGAGGACATTATATGTCCACAATAGACTTGCAGGATGCATACCTTCATATTCCGATTCATCCAGAACATTATCTGTTCCTGAGATTCTCTTTTCTAGACAAGCATTACCAATTTGTTGCTCTTCCATTTGGCCTAGCAACAGCTCCAAGAATCTTTTCAAAGGTTCTAGGTGCCCTACTCTCTGTAATCAGAGAACAGGGTATTGCGGTGTTTCCTTATTTGGACGATATCTTGGTACTAGCTCAGTCTTTATGTTCTGCAGAATCTCATACAAATCAACTAGTGTTGTTTCTTCGAAAACATGGTTGGAGGATCAATTTACCAAAAAGTTTCTTGATTCCTCAAACAAGGGTCACCTTTTTAGGTTTCCAGATAGATTCAGTGTCCATGACTCTGTCTCTAACAGACAAGAGACGTTTGAAATTGGTTGCAGCCTGTCGGCACCTTCAGTCTGTCATTACCTTCAGTGGCTATGTGCATGGAAGTTTTAGGCCTCATGACTGCAGCATCGGACGCGATTCCTTTTGCTCGTTTTCACATGAGAACTCTCCATCTTTGTATGCTGAATCAATGGTGCAGGGATTATACAAAGATATCACAATTAATATCCTTAAATCCCAATGTTCGACACTCTCTCTGACGTGGTGGTTAAATCACCAGCGTTTAGTTCAAGGGGCTTCTTTTTGTTCAGCCAACCTGGACTGTGATAACTACAGATGCAAGTCTTTCAGGTTGGGGAGCTGTTTGGGGATCTCTGACAGCACAAGGGGTTTGGAAATCTCAAGAGACAAGATTACCAATCAATATATTAGAACTCTGTGCAATTCTCAGAGCTCTTCAGTTTTGTCCTTTTTTGAAGAGAGAACCGTTCATTTGCTTTCAGACAGACAATCATCAGGGTGGGACTCACAGTCCCCAAGCCATGAAAGAAGTATCTTGGATACTTGCTTGGGCGGAATCCAGCTCCTGTCTAATCTCTGCGGTGCATATCCCAGGTGTAGACAATTGCGGATTATCTCAGCCGTCAGACTTTACATCCAGGGGAGTGGTCTCTCCATCCAGATGTGTTTTCTCAGATTGTTCAGATGTGGGGTCTTCCAGAGATAGATCTGATGGCCTCTCATATAAACAAGAAACTTCCCAGATACCTGTCCAGGTCCAGGGATGTTCAGGCGGAAGCAGTGGATGCGCTAACACTTCCATGGTGTTATCAACCTGCTTACATCTTTCTGCCTCTAGTTCTCCTTCCAAGAGTGATCTCCAAAATCATCATGGAACAGTATTTTGTGTTGCTGGTGGCTCCAGCATGGCCACACAGGTTTTGATATGCGGATCTTGTTCGGATGTCCAGTTGCCAACCTTGGCCGCTTCCGTTAAGGCCGGACCTACTGTCTCAAGGTCCATTTTTCCATCAGGATCTCAAATCATTAAATTTGAAAGTATGGAAATTGAACCCTTAGTGCTAATGTTTCTCTGACTCAGTGATTAATACTATGTTACAAGCTCGTAAATCTGTCTCTAGAAAGGTTTATTATCGAGTTTGGAAGACTTACATTTCATGGTGTTCTTCTCATAAATTCTCTTGGCATTCTTTTAGAATTCCTAGAATTTTACAGTTTCTTCAGGATGGTTTGGATAAAGGTTTGTCAGCAAGTTCCTTGAAGGGACAAATCTCTGCTCTTTCTGTTTTATTTCACAGAAAGATTGCTAAATTCCTGATATTCACTGTTTTGTACAGGCTTTAGTTCGTATTAAGCCTGTCATTAAATCAATTTCTCCTCCTTGGAGTCTTAATTTGGTTTTGAAGGCGTTACAGGCTCCTCCATTTGAGCCTATGCATTCTTTGGACATTAAACTACTTTCTTGGAAAGTGTTGTTCCTTTTGGCTATCTCTTCTGCTAGAAGAGTTTCTGAGCTTTCTGTCCTTTCTTGTGAATCTCTTTTTCTGATTTTTCATCAGGATAAAGCGGTTTTGCAGACTTCATTTCAATTTTTACCTAAGGTTATGAATTCTAACAACATTAGTAGAGAAATTGTTGTCCCTTCCTTGTGTCCTAATCCTAAGAATTCTTTGGAAAGATCCTTACATTCTTTGGATGTGGTAAGAGCTTTGAAATATTATGTTGAAGCTACTAAAGATTTCAGGAAGACATCTAGTCTTTTTGTTATATTTTCGGGTCCTAGGAAAGCTCAGAAGGCTATTTCCTTGGCTTCTTGGTTAAAGCTTTTGATTCATTCAGCTTATTTGGAGTCGGGTAAGACCCTGCCTCAGAGAATTACAGCTCATTCTACTAGATCAGTCTCCACTTCGTGGGCTTTTAGGAATGAAGCTTCAGTTTATCAGATTTGCAAAGCAGCAACTTGGTCCTAATTGCATACATTTACTAAATTCTACCGTTTTGATGTATTTGCTTCTTCAGAAGCAGTTTTTGGTAGAAAAGTTCTTCAGGCAGCTGTTTCAGTTTGATTCTCCTGCTGATGTTTTACGTTTTTCTTGTCATTAAAAGAATAAACTTATAATTTGGGTTGTGGATTATTTTTTCAGCGGAAAATGGCTGTTTTTTATTTTATGCCTCCCTCTCTAGTGACTCTTGTGTGGAGTTCCACATCTTGGGTATTGATATCCCATACATCACTAGCTCATGGTCTCTTGCCAATTACATGAAAGAAAACATAATTTATGTAAGAACTTACCTGATAAATTAATTTCTTTCATATTGGCAAGAGTCCATGAGGCCCACCCTTTTTATGGTGGTTATGATTTTTTGTATAAAGCACAATTATTTCCAAATTCCTTTGTTGATGCTTTTTGCTCCTTTCTTTATCACCCCACTACTTGGCTATTCGTTAAACTGAATTGTGGGTGTGGTGAGGGGTGTATTTATAGGCATTTTGAGGTTTGGGAAACTGCTCCTCCTGGTAGGATTGTATATCCCATACGTCACTAGCTCATGGACTCTTGCCAATATGAAAGAAATGAATTTATCAGGTAAGTTCTTACATAAATTATGTTTTCCTACCGCAGGATAAGAAGGCTAAGCTTAAGGATCTATGCCCAGCGCCAGTAACCCGCCACAAAAGCGGACCAGTCCAAGGGATCTTGGAAGCTGGCTCAATCTTGGAAGCTGGCTCAATCTTGGAACAAGTCTAAGCAGAGCAAGAAGCCCGCCAAGAGGAAATCGGCATGAAGGGGCGGCCCCTGACCGGTCTCCGGGGGCAGATTATCTCTATTCTCAGATGCATGGTTGCAGGACGTTCAGGACCCTTGGGTTCTAGAAGTGGTCTCCCAGGGTTACAGGATAGGGTTCAGATCCCATCCGCCCGAGGGCAGATTCCTCCTGTCAAACCTGTCTTCAAGACCGGAGAAGAGAAAGGCGTTTCTAGAATGTGTGAGAGAGCTCACCTCTCTCTGGGTTATCGTACCAGTACCCCTAGCAGAAAAGGGTCTAGGGTACTATTCCAATCTTTTTGTGGTTCCAAAGAAGGAGGGCACGTTCCGCCCGATTCTGGACCTAAAGTGTTTAAACAGGTTTCTGAGTGTTCCATCATTCAAAATTGAAACGATCAGATCTATTCTGCCCCTAGTTCAAGAGGGTAATGTTCATGACAACTGTATACTTGAAGGACGCTTACCTTCATGTGCCAATTCACGGGGACCACTTCAGGTTCCTAAGATTTGCATTTCTGGACCAACGCTTCCAGTTTGTGGCCCTGCCTTTTGGTCTGCGATGGCCCCGTGAGTCTTCACGAAGGTTCTGGGGGCGCTGCTTGCAGTGGCCAGATCCAGGGGCATTGCGGTGGTGCCTTACCTGGACAACATCCTAGTTGAGGTGACGTCGCTCGACCTTGCTTAGGATCATTCGAGGGCTCTTCTGCTTCAATCTCACAGTTGGAAGATCAACGCAGGGTGGAGTTCCTGGGTACGATAATAGACTCTATGTCCATGAAGATATTTCTCACAGATCAGCGGCGCAGGAAGCTTGCGTCCGCCTGTCTTTCCTTTCAGTCTTCCACAAGCCCATCGGTGGCTCAATGTATGGAGGTGATAGGTCTCATGGTGTCGAGCATAGATGTCATCCCATTCTCCAGGTTTCATCTCAGACCTTTTCAATTGCGCATGTTGAGACAGTGGGACGGAGATCATTCAGATCAATGGAATGGCGATCAATCACACAGCTGATATACATGGATGCTCAGACTCGGAACTCCCTCTCTTGGTGGATTCGTCCAGAGCAACTGTCCATGGGGACATCCTTCTTGCAACCGGTCTGGGAGATTGTGACCACGGACACCAGTCTGACAGAATGGGGAGCTGTTTGGGGTGCCAGGATGGCACAAGGAAAGTGGTCCAGGGAGGAGTCTCTCCTTCTGATCAACATCCTAGAACTTCAAGCAATCTACAATGCCCTGAAGGCTCGGCCTCCTCTGGGGTCGGTCGGTTTCATCAGATTCCAGACCGACAACATTACCTCTGTGGCTTACATCAACCATCAGGGGGGTACGAGGAGCTCCCTCGCAATGAGGGAGGTGTCTCGGATTCTGGAGTGGGCGGAGTCCCACAACTGCTCACTCTCAGCGATTCACATTCCGGATGTGGACAACTGGGAAGCGGACTTTCTCCGCAGACAACCCATCCATCCGGGGGAATGGTCTCTTCACCCGAGGTGTTTGCGGAGATTTGTCACAGATGGGGTGCGCCGGAGATAGACCTCATGGCGTCTAGACTCAATTGCAAGCTACCTCTATACGGGTCGAAGGTCCAGGGATCGCCAGGCGGAGCTGATAGATGCCGTAGTGATTCATTGGGGATTCAGCCTAGCTTACATTTTTCCACCGTTTATACTTCTACCTCATGTAGTGGCACGCATCAAACAGGAGGGGGCCCCGGACATTCTGATTGCTCCTTCGTGGCCACGGAGGATGTGGTTTGCGGATCTGGTGGGGATGTCATCCTCTCCACCGTGGAGGTTACCCTGTCGCAGGGATCTGCTGTCACAGGGCCCCTTTCAACATTGAAATCTAGATTCTCTGAGGCTGACTGTGTGGGGATTGAAAGCCAGGAGAGGCTTTTCAGAAAGTGTGATTGATACTCTAATTCAGGCAAGGAAGCCAGTCATTTGTCGCATATACCATAATGTGTGGAGGACTTACTTGTCCTGGTGTGAGGAGCATGGATATCTTTGGCACAAGGTGAAGGTATCCAGGATTCTGTCCTTTCTCCAAGATGGTTTGGAGAAGGGTCTTGCCGCTAGTTCCTTAAAGGGACCGATTTCAACGTTATCAGTCTTGTTGCATAGGAGACTCGCTAAGCTCCCTGATATTCAATCTTTTGTTCAGGCTCTGTCTAGAATCAGGCCTGTCTTTAGACAGTCCGCTCCCTTAGTCCTTAAGGTTCTGCAGAGGGTTCTGTTTGAACCTATGTATTCCATAGACATTAAGATTCTGTCCTGGAAGGTCCTCTTCCTGTTGGCTATTGCATCGGCACACAGAGTATCTAAACTACCTGCCTTGCAATGTGATCCTCCTTATCTGGTGTTTCATGCGAATAAGGCTGTACTTTGCACCGGGTTGGGTTTTTCAACATCAATCCGGAAATAGTTGTTCCTTCCTTGTGTCTTAACCCTTCTTCAAAGCAGGATGTGGTTCAGGCCTTGAAGTTCTATCTTCAGACTACAAAGGATTTCAGGTAGTTTACATCTCTTTTTGTGGTGTATTCTGGGAAGCGCAAGGGGCAAAGGGTCTGCTACTTCTTTGTCTTTTTGGTTGAGGAGCTCGATTCACTTAGCTTATGAGACAGCGGGACATAAGCCTCCTCAGAGGATCACGGCTCATTCGATTAGAGCTGTGGCTTCGTCTTGGGCCTTCAAGAATGAGGCCTTTATGGAGCAAATTTGTAAGGCTGCTACCTGGTCCTCCTTGCACACTTTTACAGAGACTTACAAATTTGACGTTTTTGCTTCTGCGGAAGCTGTTTTTGTGAAAGAGGTTTTGCAGGCTGTGGTGCCCTCAGATTAGGGTCCGCCTTTTAGCCTCCTGGTTTCATTCAGTGTCCTATAGAGCTTGGGTATATGTTCCCACAAGTAATGAATGAAGCTGTGGACTCGCCTCCCCTTTAGATGAAAAACATAAATTATGCTTACCTGATGATTTAATTTCCATCGAGGGGAGTAGAGTCCACGGCTCCCGCCGTATCTGCATTGGGCGGCCCGAAATTTATTCATCTTCTGGCACCTTTTTTACCCTGATATTTCTCCTACTGTTCCTGGTTCCCTCGGCAGAATGACTGGGGGATGAGGGAAGTGGGGGAGGTATTTAAGCCTTTGGCTGGGGTGTCTTTGCCTCCTCCTGGTGGCCAGGTTCTGAAATCCCAAAAGTAATCAAATGTATTTCTTGAACTTCTGCTATTGTTTAGAATCTCGTTTCTCTTCTATTGTTTAATTTACTTCTTCTTGGAATCCTCTTTCTAAAAATCTTTGTTTTAAGACTGATGATTGTGCATCATAGTCTTCCATGTTGCTACATTTCTTCCTAATTCTAATAAATTGACTTTTTGGGTTATTTTGTATCCATCTATTAAGATGGTTGCTTTTTACATGGATATAGTTGTTCGCATCTATAGGTTTGAAGAATGTTTTGGTGTTTATTTGTTTGTTTAGAATATTAATTTCAATATCAGGTAAGCATAAATTTACTTTTTTAGCACTTCCTGCAATCAGAATCGCTCTTTATTCCATTTTATTTTATTCCATATATTGAGTCTTCCTTTATATATAGATACATTTTTTCAGAAAAATATCTTTAAAACAATAAATTACATTTAATAGATGTACAGTATATTGATTAAATGTTAATATTATCATCAGTGGTTTGTTAAGCTTTTGAAAAAAAAAAAAAAAAAGAGTATAATGGTCATTTAAATCTCCTTTCCCCTAGCCTTACATTATGACCTCTTGTAACAATTAACTAACTGCCTTGGAATAAACAGTGCTTCTGCCAACTCTATGGGTCTTGAATATCTTTATATAAAGTAATTCAAGCAGGGTACAGCAGTCAGATTCTCACCTCTTAGGAATAGTTCAAGTAAGACCAAGCTGTCGACCACCAGCTTATCTCAACAAATTTTGGCAAAGAGTCCACAGAACCATAAGCTCCATAAAATCCAAACTTTGTATTGAAGCATATTAAAACAATACATTTTGGCAAAGAGTCCACAGCACCATAAGTTCCAGAAAGTTCCATAAAATCCAAAGTTTTTATGGAAGCATATTAAAACAAATGGTCATGCCTTAATCATGCCTAGCAACCCATGCATACATACAAACATGGGTTGCTAGGCATAATTAAGGGCCTGCAAGCCGGAAACATCGCATTACCATTTCTTTTAATATGCTTCAATAAAAACTTTGGATTTTATGGAATTTATGGTGCTGTGGACTCTTTGCCAAAATGTACTGTTTAATTATGCTTCAATAAATAGTTTTTATTTTATGGAACTTATGGTGCTGTGGGCCCTTTGCCAAAATTTGTTGGTATTAGCTGGTGGTTGACAACTTGGACTTACTTGCACCATTCCTAAGAGGTGAGAATCTGATTGCTGTACCCTGCGTGAATTACTTATCAGCTCTCAAACGCCTTTTTCTTTCTAGGTGGCAAGAGTTCACAAAATCCTTATTTATGGGAATTCAAATCCTGGCTGCCAGGAGGAGGCAAAGAGATACCATAACAAAGGTATAAGTATCTCTCCCACTTCCCTCTCTCTCTCCCAGTAGTTGTTTGCCTCATTAACAAGGAGCAGTTGTTTTAATTGGAAAAATTACAGTGATTTTAATCTCTGAACTTTCCTCAATCTATAGTCCCTTAAAGAGAGGGTTTTAGGAGAGTACTGGCTGTGCAAATTACATCTTCTAGTTGAAGTTGTGTCACAAGCGTACGATTGACGGGCGGAGGCTGTAATCTATGTCTCTAGAATTTTTTTGCATACTACCTGTCAACTTATCTATTTAGCTTTTTTATCCATCTGCAGTTGTTTTCTTCGAATTGGGTGGTCGGTTTGCTCTTTTGTCCCAAATTCAGAGATTCCTCTCTGCAATTGCGATCAGCATAGTTCTTTTAGAATTTGAGTCAAGATCTGGGAAGAGTTTCCTCTGAGTTGTTAGACTCTACGTTTTGTAATGATCTCTAGTTGTGAGGTCATCCTAGCTTTGCTTTGTTTTCTTCATAAATGGGGAGAGTCCACAGCTGCATTCATTACTTTTGGGATTTCAGAACCTGGCCACCAGGAGGAGGCAAAGACACCCCAGCCAAAGGCTTAAATACCTCCCCCACTTCTCTCATCCCCCAGTTATTCTTTGCCTTTCGTCGAAGGAGGTTTGCAGAGAAGTGTCGGAAGATTAAAGATAGTCTCTTATGGAGGGTAGTACTCTTCGAAATGGGACTGGAGTTTTAAGTAGTCCTGTCAGCCTCTCAGTGAGAGCATGGATAAAGGTTAGAGTCCGGAGATGCAGGGAGAGTCTTTCTGAGAAACCATCCTGACTCATATTAACAGCTCCTTAGCAATCAGCGTTGACGAGTTTCGCTGCCTGCTTTGTTTACTCAAGTCCATGTCAGAAGCAATGCTACCATCTGTCACACTTGAAGGACCGTGTTCCTGTTCCTCGGCGTAGATTCTGGTAAGTTCGTTTCGTTTTACTTCTATGTGTGAAATGTAATGTAAATGAAGAAGCAGTGTCTCAGTGGGACTCCTTTATCTTATGGAATCAATGCTTAATATCTCCTGAGGGGGGTTATTGAACAGGGGGGACTTTAATCATGTTTGTTATGTGATTCTGTCTGCTAATGTGTAGTTCGCTTGGACTTGGCTGTTCGGAACATAACGTCCTTTTTTGTCAGGCTGCACGGGCCTTGTGGGCGCCTTTATTTCAGGCCCGCACGGTGTACCTTGTGACTAGTCTTGGGTATGTTCTTAGTCTCCATTTCCGTATTCCTGACCGCGTGGCGAAGGGGAGAGTCTGTTTCGCTAGTGTCTGGGTCCTTGGAGGTGTAAGGTGCCGTTTTTTTATTTTTTCTGTCCATAATTCCTATATAAGTTATGGAGGATTCTGATTTTTTTGGAGACTGATGTCTCTGATTCAGATTCTACTTCTTGCGAAGAGTATGAAATGGCCCGGGTAATCCATGCCCATCAGTTATGTTCCACATGCCGCTTTAGAGTGCTCTTTAGAATCCTCTGAGCCATCCGCCCCTAGGGACCACATATCTCACGGGGCAAGTGCCCTAGAACCTTCTTTGGCTACACAAGCAGGTGTCCCTAATGCCGTTACCCCTTCTCCAGAAGGTGGCTTGTTTCCTCCAGTGGTTACGGCACGGTTCTGCGTGGCCATTTCGATGGCATTGACGCATTAACACCTTCCAGGAAGGGAGATGTTGAGATACTGTCCGTGTTCTGTTAACCAGGGCTCGTCACGCGGGGGATCGCCTGGGTCAGTTTAGCCCTCTGGGGAAGCGGTGTCCTCTTAGGCATCAGGGGCCCAATCCTCGGGGTCGGCAGTTGCCCCGACGGAGGTAAATCTTGATTTTCATTATAGACTGGCACGCCTTCGTGTCCTGCTGAGGCATGTTTTAATGGTGCTGGAGGAGTCCACTCCTGATGAGTTGAGGGGTTCTCGGTCTTCTGCCCAGGATGGCAAGCTGGGTTAGACCTGGGGGATGAAGTAATCTTCTTACCGTCTCCAATTTTCCTTTTTCTTTGGGGTAACTTATTCCAGTTCAGAGCTTTGGGAGAATCGGATCTCTGACTGCCTGGTCCTGTTAGTGTGTCCGTTCTTCTTGGGCGTTAACCTGCGTGTGTTGCCTTCCTTTTTTTATTTTGATCCGGTAGGATGTATTTTATTTAACTTTGAAAGCTCATGTCTGTTATAATTTTTTCCTTTGGAAACAATTTCTTCTCTGGAATTTGATACTAGCGATTTTATGGTCGCATTGGCACTTCTGCAGAAGTTATATGTAAAGCTAGGACATTGTTATGTCTACCGTTTGTCATTTTAATTTGTCTATCTCTTCTAAGGTTACGAATTTCTGTGGACAGGTCTTAAGTGCCCTATGTATCAGGCTGGTCCTGGTTGGTTACTAGTTTTCTGTCCCTTAGGGTCTATGTCAGACACGGGGTGCCGAGTGGCTCACTCTTGTTGGCGTTTCGTTTTGTTACAAGTTATAGGTGGCCTTGCGTTCAGAGACGTCAGGCTGGTCCTTGTTTATCTTCTGGGGCATCAGAAGGGATTGTGCTCGGTCCTTATTGTCCTATCCATGTTCAGCTGTCGGGGTTCCGATGTTCGGATCCTACTAAGGTGTACTGTAGGCTCCTGGGTCCCTTTGGTTCAGAAAATCTGAGGTGCCAGGATTTGGTGGCATTTTTTTTCCGTCTCCTCCTTGAGGCTTCCTTTAGGATTGTCCTCTTGGACTCTGTTCCTTGATGACGGTGCCTCTTGCTTTTCGGGTCGAGGCTGTTTGGGCCTTTGTCCCTTTTCCTTGGGACTGGTCTTTCTGGTCATCAGTTCAGGAAGTTAGGGCCTTTTGGCTTTTTCTACTTCCGTTATCTCGTCTGCTCCCATAATTTTGGAGCTCTGCAGTTGTCCCATAATTTTGGAGCTCTGCAGTTTTCTCCTTTTTCTGGTGTTTGCCCCTGCTTAGGCATTTTGGGTTTTCATCCACCAGGGTTTAGACTGCTCGTTTATTTGAACCTGCCGGGGAATTAGCTCAAATGGTAGAGCGCTCGCTTAGCGTGCAAGAGGTATAAATTCCTTGAGGTGTAGGTGCTTCCAGGAAGTTGATCCTAAGAGGATCTTGGAGACTAATCTTCTCAATCCTGAATTCTAGGTTTGAGCTCTGTTATCTTGTACATTTGCCTTAATCTTTGGACTTAGTGGGGTTGTCCCTAGAGCCCAGAGTAGCTGTGTGGCTTTCATCATTACCTAGCACCCTTAAGGTTGGGAGTTTGAATCCCGCTGTGGGTGTCTTTAAAGCACTCTGTGTCTGGGATGCTTACGTGAGAGTTCAGTGTCAAAGGTGCCTTGGATATGACTGTGACTGCATCACCTGTGGTGCAAGGTCTGCTCCGGTTGGGGTAACCCGGTGGTTCCTCAGGGGTTATTAGTTTGTTTAAAGCCGGCTCCGGGTTCCTAGTGTCGGGGTTTTTGTTCCTTGTCTTTGACTTGACATTTTGGGGTTCTGTATACAGATCCCTTAGGACTGGTTCGGTATGGCCCAGTTTCGCGGTTCCGGGACATCTTCTCTTCCTACGGGCGGATTTTTCTCTCTCTTAGTGGCCGGATAGTTCTTTCATTCGATACTTGACCTTTTGAGTCCATCTACAGCTTTACTATCCATACCTGTGAGTGGGTGAGCTGTTCTGTTTTTGTTTCCCTTCCCTTTGGGGTGGACTTTGCATTCCACAGTATCCACCTGGGAGGTCTTATTTCTTCCTATGTTCTGTGGGGTTGTTCCCCCTGCCTTCCATGCAGGATGTCAGGGGAAGGGCTGGATTTCTTTGTCATGCCATTACTGTAGTTTCAGTAGAGGGTCTCCTTTTGGGAGTGTCCTTAGTCATCGGGAAGGAAGCTGCGACTGGGTTCTGGAACCCGAGCTCTTTTTGGGGGGGCTGGATCCCCTCCCTTTTCCTTCCTGAAGGTCTTTGTGATCGGGGAATTTTTAATTCCTTTCGGCTAGATTTAGAGTTTTGTCGTAAAGACCTGTGTAGCTAATGCTGCTTTTTTTCCCAACACACACCTTAAGACAACGCTGGTATTTAGAGTTGTCTGAGGGGCTGCGTTAGGCTCAAAAAAGGGTGCGTTGAGCCTAACTTAGCTCCACTTCAACCCTCAATACCAGCGTTGCTTACGGTAGCGGTAAGCAGCTAAAACGTGCTTGTGCACGATATCCCCATAGGAAACAATAGGGCAGTTTGGGCTGAAAAAAAACCTAACACCTGCAAAAAAGCAGCGTTCAGCTCCTAACGCAGCCCCATTGTTTCCTATGGGGAAACACTCTCTAAGTCTGCACCTAACACCCTAACATGAACCCCGAGTCTAAACACCCCTAACCTTATACTTATTAACCCCTAAGCTGCCGCCCCCGCTATCGCTGACACCTGCATTATATTATTAACCCCTAATCTGCCGATCCGGACACCGCCGCAACCTACATTATCCCTATGAACCCATAATCTGCTGCCCCTAACACCGCCAACCCCTATATTATATTTATTAACCCCTAATCTGCCCCCCCAACGTCGCCGCTACCTTACCTACACTTATTAACCCCTAATCTGCCGACCGGACCTCGCCGTGACTATAATAAATGTATTAACCCCTAAACCGCCGCACTTCCGCCTCGCTAACACTAGAATAAATTTGATTAACCCCTAATCTGCCCTCCCTAACATGGCCGCCACCTACCTACAATTATTAACCCCTAATCTCCCGCCCGCAACGTTGCCACTACTATAATAAAGTTATTAACCCCTAAACCTAACTCTAACCCTAACACCCCCCTAACATAAATATAATTTAAATGAAACAAAATAATATTCCTAAAATTAACTAAATTAATCCTATTTAAAACTAAATACTTACCTATAAAATAAACCCTAATATAGCTACAATATAAATAATAATTACATTGTAGCTATTTTAGGATTTATATTTATTTTACAGGCAACTTTGTATTTATTTTAACTAGATACAATAGCTATTAAATAGTTAATAACTATTTAATAGCTACCTAGTTAAAATAATTACAAAAAATTCATTTAATGATAGTGTAGTGTTAGGTGTATTTGTAACTTAGGTTAGGATTTATTTTACAGGTAATTTTGTAATTATTTTAACTAGGTAGCTATTAAATAGTTATTAACTGTTTAATAGCTATTGTATCTAGTTAAAATAAATACAAAGTTGCCTGTAAAATAAATATAAATCCTAAAATAGCTACAATGTAATTATTATTTATATTGTAGCTATATTAGGGTTTATTTTATAGGTAAGTATTTAGTTTTAAATAGGATTAATTTAGTTAATTTTAGGAATATTATTTTGTTTCATTTAAATTATATTTATGTTAGGGGGGTGTTAGGGTTAGAGTTAGGTTTAGGGGTTAATAACTTTATTATAGTAGCGGCGACGTTGCGGGCGGGAGATTAGGGGTTAATAATTGTAGGTAGGTGGCGGCGATGTTAGGGAGGGTAGATTAAGGGTTAATCAAATTTATTCTAGTGTTTGCGAGGCGGGAGTGCGGCGGTTTAGGGGTTAATACATTTATTATAGTGGCGGCGAGGTCCGGTCGGCAGATTAGGGGTTAATAAGTGTAGGTAAGGTAGTGGCAACGTTGGGGGGGGCAGATTAGGGTTAATAAATATAATATTAGGGGTTCCTTTTTTTTTTTATAGTGGCGGCAATGTGGGGGGGCCTCGGTTTAGGAGTACATAGGTAGTTTATTGGTGTTAGTGTACTTTAGAGCACAGTAGTTAGGAGCTTTATATTCCGGCGTTAGCCCATAAAGCTCTTAACTACTGACTTTTTTTTGCGGCTGGAGTCTTGTCAGTAGAGGGTCTACCGCTCACTTCTCCCAAGACTCCAAATACCGGCGTTAGGCTGATCCCATTGAAAAGATAGGATACGCAATTGGCATAAGGGGATCTGCGGTAGCCTGGAATCGCGGTAGGGAAGTGAGCGTTAGACCCTTTCCTGGCTGACTCTAAATACCAGCGGGCGGCCAAAAGCAGCATTAGGACCCCTTAACGCTGCTTTTGACGGCTAACGCAAAACTCTAAATCTAGCCGTTTGTCTTTTCGGAGATTGCCAGTCGCTTTGGTGCTGGGTCTGTTGCCTAGAGTGGGGGTCAGGGAACTGTCTGACCTGTCGACCTTTAACCGCGTATCTTAGATAGATCTTGTGAGCCTTCCTTAGGTGGGAGGCTTCGGGGAGGCTTCGGGGTGGATCCCTCCTCAGCAGGTAGTTTTTTCTCTGCTGGTTCAGGGTACTATCCTTTCCTTCTTGCCTTTCTTGGGAAAGTATTGTTCTGCACTACTTTGGAGTTTTTCTTTCTGAAGACGGTCCTGTGCAGTTCACTAGCTTGGTTAGCTAGGGTTGGCAACTTGTGTTCGCTTGACCTCCTTTGCAGCAGGAAGCCTGTGGTTTTCAAAGGAGCATATCGGATATTCTGATGCTGTTTTTTTGTGGCTCCCGGGGACAGTTTGTCTTTCGGTTGCTCTATCCTGGGTGCGAGCTAGCACTGCGTAGGGGAGGGGTTTTACCCTTCTCCCCTTAGTTTTCAGGGCTTTACTTTGGTCCCTTGGAATACATGCAGAGAGGGCTCTGGAATTTTCCTCCCTTACTCTGCTAGGTCGGTAGAGTCTTTTGTCGGTTTTGCCCTGTTCCTTCCTTGTTTACTCTCTTGGAGTTACCCTTGTTTTTTTTTTTATTGCTCTAGTCCTTATGTGTTTCTGGGGGTCCTTTAGTAATGAATGCAGCTGTAGATTCTCCCTGTTTATGAAGAAAAACTTAAATTATGCTTACCTGACAATTTTCTTTTCTTAAGACGGGGAGAGTCCACAGCTCCCCGCCCGTGTTTTTTATATGGGGCGGCCATAATTTTTGTTTTTGTTCTTCTGGTACCTTTTTCACCATATTTCTCCTACTGTTCCTTCGGCAGAATGACTGGCGGATGAGGGAAGTGGGGGAGGTATTTAATCCTTTGGCTGGGCTGTCTTTGCCTCCTTCTGGTGGCCAGGTTCTGAATTCCCAAAAGTAATGAATGCCGCTGTGGACTCTCCCCGTCTGAAGAAAAGAAAATTATCAGGTAAGCATAATTTAAGTTTTTTACCATTTGGTTTGTTGGTCCAATGTGACTACTCCAAGGATGCTCAAGCAGAAATGTTTTTCTTGACTCCACATTGTCTCGGAGATTGCAATATAAGGATCTGGGCCGTTTTTCTTTGCTCTGCTATGTTTTTTTTCCCCTTAAGCAACGTTTGCTTGCTTGTGGGTATCCTGGATTTCTCAGTTTCTAATGTTTACTCTGTGGGTCTAGTGTTCTTGTCCTTTTTTGGGTGTGTGTGCTTTTCAATTTCATCATCTAACTTTATCAGCTCGGAGATTAATCCTTTTTTCGATGGTGTTGGATCTGCCTTGATACTATAAATTTTATATCAGGCCTGTTGGTCTGTCTCTATACATTTTCTTCAAGGGGTGGATATGTATATCAAGTCTGGTATATAGTTTGGGATTATTTGTGGCAATTTGTTAGCATCCTCGACTCTTTCCATCAGGATGTAATGGAAGACTTTTTCCATTGGAGTTCTGTGTGAGGGCTTCTAGGGTTTATATTCTCTACCCTTTTGTTCTGATACATACTAGATTTTCTAGTTCCCTCTCCATCCTTGGTAATTGCAGAAGGATGTTTTTTTAATAGACCAAGTGGCGTGGTCTGTATCCTCAATGTTTGGTAATGTTTTTGCTATATTCTTTTCAATTTTTAGTTGTTTTTTTTTTTTTTTTTTTCTGTAGAGACCGTTCTGGGTAGGAAGGTTTTTTCAGGCGTTGTTTATGGTAATATGTGACTGCCTTTTTGTTTCCCACCCATTTTTTCATTTGTGGACTTCTTAGCTTGGGTATTCATCCCCATAAGTAAGAATTTTGTAGACTATTACCACCTAGAGAGAAAACAATTTATGCTTACCTGATAAATTCCTTTCTTTCTTTGTGGTAAGAGTCCACAAACCTGCCCATTTTCTTTTTCTTGGTTGTTTTAGTTTGCACCTCTTTACCCTACTATCTTCTTACTACTTCCTTCTTTTCCTTGGCTATACATACTGCTGGGAGAGATACTTATAACTTTGTTGTGGGGTCTCTCTGCCTCCTCCTGGTGGCTATGAAGTGAATTCCCACGAGTAAGGATTTTGTGTACTCTTACCATAAGCATAAATTATGTTTTTCTAGCATAAACAGAAAACCATTTTGGATAACGTCTCCTCAAATTTAAATAATCTATTCCTCTTTATTAGTTTTGTGGCCCTTCTTTTTCTAATTCTGCACTGTCCCTTTTTAAAATTGGTCTACAGAACTGCACTCCATACTCAAGGTGTGGTCTTACAAGGGATTCATACAGTGACAAAATTATGCTTTCTTCCCTTGCACCTATGCCTTTTAATATGTGTTAGCATGTTAGTATATTATTAGCCTTAGAAGCTGTTGTCTTGCATTGCATGGTCTAGCAAAAACAAGAAAATAGCCAACATATATTTTCATTCGAAATGTAGAACCTAACATTTACCAATTTAAATCTCTTTTGCCATTAACCAGCCCATTCCTCAAATTTTTGTAAATTTCCTTGCAACGCTATTACATCCTGCACTGACCTAATCACCGTACACAACATTGTGTCATTTGCTATTTAATCCTTCCTCCAAGTCATTTATAAAAAATATTTTTAAAAAAAAACAGGGCCCAGTACTTATCTTTGGGGGCTCCAATAATAGCTTTTGTCTCATTTGAGTATGATACATTTACTACAACATATTGCTCACTGTCTTTTATCCCGTAGTGATGTGCATTCCGCAGTTTTGTTCACTGTGGAATGCAGAAGTAAGAGTCTGCTTTTGGTTTTCGGCTCTTTTCGGAGACAAATATCCTCTTGTACAAGTGAAACACACTAAGATCTGGATTTGCACAAATCTTAATGGGTTTCACATGCATTGGAGGATATCAAGCACCGAAAAGATATGAATACCGAAAGCAGCCTCTTACTTCCGCATTCCACAGTGAACAAAACTGATGAATGCACATATCTATTATACAGTTGGTTTTTGATGAGATAACATTTTCAGCTATTTCCATTTTGTACAATAATGTGTCATGTGGCACTGTATCAAAAGCCTTTGCAAGAGCCAAGTAAACCACATAAATGGATTCCCCTTTATCTATACTTTTGCTTGCCTCCTTCTAGAATCTAATTAGATTTGTTTGAGATGATCTGTTACTCACTTTGAATTCTCAATCTTTTTTCCTGAACATACTGTTGGATATAATCCCTTTAAGTATTTTCCCAACTACTGATGTCAGGCTTACTGGTCAATAGTGTCCTGTAAAAGTGGCATCACATCATCTTTAAGCCAGTCTATCTATGTGATATTGTTATATCTATCTCTATGTCAAATAAAGGTAATATAGACTGGTTATACAGTCTTCAAAACTTTAAACATTATTGTGACAGAATTCTGGCAAACACTCATTTGCTGTTAATACCTCTTCCAATACAACTGCTTGCTTTACCGGATGCCCAGCTTCCCTGACATCTGAAATAACTCCATAGTCTCTTAATTATGTAGTCTTCTATTATGTGTACATATTGTGCATTACTATTAAAAAAAACACACATTTTGCCGTAACTGTTACCAGTATAATATAAAAATGTGAATATGTACTTAAATTTTAAATTAAATGGTTCATTAAATACAGACTTCATATAAATGTGATGTTTTATTAGGCTCTTTAGTTTGTATTATTTTTATTGATCTTTTTGTTTCATAATTCTCTTAGCAAAATCACTAACCATGTGGCAGGCCAATGTGAGCGCTAGATAGGCAAAAGCTTTTTGTGTATGGCACTGGCCATTCATAAGTGGGATGATACCAATTTTCTGAGGAATGATTTCCCTTAAGGTTATCTAAATTGCTATTTGTCATGTTCACACAGCCTGACCATAACTTATCTTATGGCTAAAACCTAACAGTGAAGCCTGAAATACAGCCATTTAACATTTTACAAAGAACAGAACAGATTGCACTATAATCTAACATCTATAACATTCAACCTGTCAAAGGTTTATTCTCTAGTAAATATGGGTACCATTCACAAGTGAATTCCATTTTAATTTAATTTTATAGTGCGTTCTACATTGTTTTTCTGCTTTCTCTCTGGTTTGAGAGATATGTTGTTGAGAAGTGATCCTTTTCAAGGGACATTGTAGAAAATTATAAAGCATGTAATTTTAGCACTTCTGCCCCTGCAAGTCTATATATTTAATTAAACACATAGTTAAAGTCCTCTTTGGGAACAGCAGAGAATGGCATGTCCCAAGCAGGACGGCTGTTGAGCCAGTCAGCAGCAGCAGTCTTATGACTCGAGCAGTCACTGGCTGTGCCTGCATTTGTCAATCAATTGTCAGCAGTTGTATTTAATCTCTTTGCAGGGGTTAAAACATAGACTTGAAGGACAGTGGTGCTAAAATGACATGCTCTATTGATTAAGAGCATGTACATTTTTTGCTACAATGTCCCTTTAATGTTATATATTAAATTAAGGCTTTTTTTATTTGAATGGTTGTATCTCATGGTGTGTTTTTTTTTTTTTTTGCATGTATGATTTAAAATTTGATGAAAATGTTAAATATCAATCACAAAACATAATAGGGGCACCACATAGCATATATATTCTTCTAAATAGATTCAAGAAAGATACACACAATAGGTGGCCACATATATAACAAGTGTAAATCAGACAGGCTTTTACACCTGTTACATTGTAGTCATCTTCTGTGAGAACCTTTCTGGAATCTGTTTAGAAGTATATATAGTAATGTTGTTTGATACCCTATGTGGCGCCCCCATTATGTTTTGTGATTACAGACTCAAGTGGCGGTTGACTAATACCTGTCCCCACTGAGGAGCAGCCTGAGAATTTTCTGGTTAACATTGGTTTGTTCACAACATAGACCTGATTTACATGTATTATTCACTGGCACATTATCACATTAGAGTTTTTATAAACTTAGCACAGTATATATATATATATATATATTCACAATTTAATTTATCGGACATATCTATATTTGTATCACTGTTTTTCTGCTATATACTGTATGTAATTGAGCGCGCTCTAGGGACTGTTGAGTATAGACAGTCCACTAGTTTGTTTTTTTGTATAATAAATAGCATTTCTCTTGTTAAGTGTATCCAGTCCACGTATCATCCATTACTTGTGGGATATTCTCCTTCCCAACAGGAAGTTGCAAGAGGATCACCCACAGCAGAGCTGCTATATAGCTCCTCCCCTCACTGCCATATCCAGTCATTCTCTTGCAACTCTCAACAAAGATGGAGGTAGTAAGAGGAGAGTGGTGTATTATAGTTAGTTTTTATCTTCAATCAAAAGTTTATTATTTTTAAATGGTACCGGAGCGTACTATTTTATCTCAGGCAGCATTTAGAAGAAGAATCTGCCTGCGGTTTCTATGATCTTAGCAGAAGTAACTAAGATCCACTGCCGTTCTCACATATTCTGAGGAGTGAGGTAACTTCAGAGGGGGAATGGCGTGCAGGTTGTCCTGCAATAAGGTATGTGCAGTTAACATTTTTCTAGGGATGGAATTTGCTAGAAAATGCTGCTGATACCGGATTAATGTAAGTTAAGCCTATATGCAGTGATTTAATAGCGACTGGTATCAGGCTTATTAACAGAGATACATACTCTTATAAAAGTGCAATATAAAACGTTTGCTGGCATGTTTAATCGTTTTTATATATGCTTGGTGATAAAACTTATTGGGGCCTAGTTTTTTTCCACATGACTGGCTTGATTTTTGCCTAGAAACAGTTTCCTGAGGCTTTCCACTGTTGTAATATGAGTGGGAGGGGCCTATTTTAGCGCTTTTCTGCGCAGCTAAAATTACAGACAGAGACATTCAGCTTCCCTCTGCATGATACAGGACATCTCTGAAGGGCTCAAAAGGCTTCAAAAGTCGTGTTTGAGGAGGGTAACAACCACAGTAGACCTGTGGCAGTTGTTGTGACTGGTTTTAAAAACGTTTTTTTCAATTGTTATTCCGTTTTTGGTATTAAGGGGTTAATCATCCATTTGCAAGTGGGTGCAATGCTCTGCTAACTTGTTACATACACTGTAAAAATTTCGTTAGTGTAACTGCCTTTTTTCACTGTTATTTCAAATTTTGACAAAATTTGTTTTTCTTAAAGGCGCAGTAACGTTTTTTATATTGCTTGTTAACTTGGTTTAAAGTGTTTTCCAAGCTTGCTAGTCTCATTGCTAGTCTGTACAAACATGTCTGACACAGAGGAAACTACTTGTTCATTATGTTTAAAAGCCATGGTGGAGCCCCATAGGAGAATGTGTACTAAATGTATTGATTTCACCTTAAACAGTAAAGATCAGTCTTTATCTATAAAAGAATTGTCACCAGAGGGTTCTGTCGAGGGGGAAGTTATGCCGACTAACTCTCCCCACGTGTCAGACCCTGTGCCTCCCGCTCAAGGGACTCACGCTAATATGGCGCCAAGTACATCAGGGATGCCCATAGCGATTACTTTGCAGGACATGGCTGCGATCATGGATAATACCCTGTCAGCGTTATTAGCCAGATTGCCTGATTTAAGAGGCAAGCGCAATAGCTCTGGGGTTAGACGAGATACAGAGCGCATAGATTCTGTAAGAGCCATGTCTGATACTGCGTCACAATATGCAGAACCTGAGGACGGAGAGCTTCAGTCTGTGGGTGACATCTCTGACTCGGGGAAACCTGATTAAGATATTTCTAATTTTAAATTTAAGTTAGAGAACCTCCGTGTATTGCTTGGGGAGGTGTTAGCTGCTCTGAATGACTGTGACACAATTGCAGTGCCAGAGAAATTGTGTAGACTGGATAAATACTATGCAGTGCCGGTGTGTACTGATGTTTTTCCAATACCTAAAAGGTTTACAGAAATTATTTGTAAGGAGTGGGATAGACCCGGTGTGCTGTTTTCCCCCCCTCCTATATTTAGAAAAATGTTTCCAATAGACGCCACTACATGGGACCTATGGCAGACGGTCCCTAAGGTGGAGGGAGCAGTTTCTATTTTAGCAAAGCGTACCACTATCCCGGTTGAGGACAGTTGTGCTTTTTCAGATCCAATGGATAAAAAATTAGAGGGTTACCTTAAGAAAATGTTTATTCAACAAGGTTTTATTTTACAGCCCCTTGCATGCATTGCGCCTGTCACTGCTGCGGCGGCGTTCTGGTTTGAGGCCCTGGAAGAGGCCATCCATACAGCTCCATTGACTGAAATCATTGACAAGCTTAGAACACTTAAGCTAGCTAATTCATTTGTTTCTGATGCCATTGTTCATTTGACTAAACTAACGGCTAAGAATTCCGGATTCGCCATCCAGGCGTGTAGGGCGCTATGGCTTAAATCCTGGTCAGCTGACGTGACTTCAAAGTCTAAATTACTCAACATTCCTTTCAAGGGGCAGACCTTATTCGGGCCTGGTTTGAAAGAAATTATTGCTGACATTACTGGAGGTAAGGGTCATACCCTTCCTCAGAACAGGGCCAAATCAAGGGCCAAACAGTCTAATTTTCGTGCCTTTCGAAATTTCAAGGCAGGTGCAGCATCAACTTCCTCTGCTTCAAAACAAGAGGGAACTTTTGCTCAATCCAAGCAGGCCTGGAAATCTAACCAGTCCTGGAACAAGGGCAAGCAGGCCAGAAAGCCTGCTGCTGCCTCCAAGACAGCATGAAGGAACGGCCCCCTATCCGGCAACGGATCTAGTAGGGGGCAGACTTTCTCTCTTCGCCCAGGCGTGGGCAAGAGATGTTCAGGATCCCTGGGCGTTGGAGATCATATCTCAGGGATATCTTCTGGACTTCAAAGCTTCTCCTCCACAAGGGAGATTTCACCTTTCAAGATTATCTGCAAACCAGATAAAGAAAGAGGCATTCCTACGCTGCGTGCAAGACCTACTAGTAATGGGAGTGATCCATCCAGTTCCGCGGACGGAACAAGGACAGGGTTTTATTCAAATCTGTGGTTCCCAAAAAAGAGGGAACCTTCAGACCAATTTTGGATCTAAAGATCTTAAACAAATTCCTCAGAGTTCCATCATTTCAAGATGAAAAGTATTCGAACCATCTTACCCATGATCCAAGAGGGTCAGTACATGACCACAGTGGACTTAAAGGATGCCTAACTTCACATTCTGATTCACAAGAATCATCATCGGTTCCTGAGGTTTGCCTTTCTAGACAGGCATTACCAATTTGTAGCTCTTCCCTTCGGGTTGGCTACAGCCCCAAGAATTTTTACAAAGGTTCTGGGCTCACTTCTGGCGGTTCTAAGACCGCGAGGCATAGCGGTGGCTCCTTATCTAGACGACATCCTGATACAGGCGTCAAGCTTTCAAATTGCCAAGTCTCATACAGAGATAATTCTGGCATTTCTGAGGTCGCATGGGTGGAAAGTGAACGAAGAAAAGAGTTCTCTATCTCCTCTCACAAGGGTTTCCTTCCTAGGGACTCTTATAGATTCTGTAGAAATGAAAATTTACCTGACGGAGTCCAGGTTATCAAAACTTCTAAATGCTTGCCGTGTTCTTCACTCCATTCCGCGCCCTGCGGTGGCTCAGTGCATGGAAGTAATCGGCTTAATGGTAGCGGCGATGGACATAGTGCCATTTGCGCGCCTGCATCTCAGACCGCTGCAATTATGCATGCTCAGTCAGTGGAATGGGGATTACACAGATTTGTCCCCTCTACTAAATCTGGATCAGGAAACCAGAGATTCTCTTTGGTGGTTATCTCGGGTCCACCTGTCCAAGGGTATGACCTTTCGCAGACCAGATTGGACGATTGTAACAACAGATGCCAGCCTTCTAGGTTGGGGTGCAGTCTGGAACTCCCTGAAGGCTCAGGGTTCATGGACTCAGGAGGAGAAACTCCTCCCAATAAATATTCTGGAGTTAAGAGCAATATTCAATGCTCTTCTGGCTTGGCCTCAGTTAGCAACACTGAGGTTCATCAGATTTCAGTCGGACAACATCACGACTGTGGCTTACATCAACCATCAAGGGGAAACCAGGAGTTCCCTAGCGATGTCGGAAGTCTCCAAGATAATTCGCTGGGCAGAGACTCACTCTTGCCACCTATCAGCAATCCATATCCCAGGTGTAGAGAACTGGGAGGCGGATTTTCTAAGTCGTCAGACTTTTCATCCGGGGGAGTGGGAACTCCATCCGAAGGTGTTTGCTCAATTGGTTGATCGTTGGGGCAAACCAGAACTGGATCTCATGGCGTCTCGCCAGAACGCCAAGCTTCCTTGTTACGGATCCAGGTCCAGGGACCCAGAAGTGGCACTGATAGATGCTCTAGCAGCGCCTTGGTTCTTCAACCTGGCTTATGTGTTTCCACCGTTTCCTCTGCTCCCTCGACTGATTGCCAAAATCAAACAGGAGAGAGCATCGGTGATCTTGATAGCGCCTGTGTGGCCACGCAGGACCTGGTATGCAGACCGTGTGGACATGTCATCCTTTCCACCATGGACTCTGCCTCTGAGACAAGACCTTCTAATACAAGGTCCATTCAATCATCCGAATCTAATTTCTCTGAGACTGACTGCATGGAGATTGAACGCTTGATTCTATCAAAGCGTGGCTTCTCCGAGTCAGTCATTGATACCTTAATACAGGCACGAAAGCCTGTCACCAGGAAAATTTACCACAAGATATGGCGTAAATATCTTTATTGGTGTGAATCCAAGAATTACTCATGGAGTAGGGTTAGGATTCCTAGGATTTTGTCCTTCCTCCAAGAGGGTTTGGACAAAGGATTATCAGCTAGTTCTTTAAAGGGACAGATTTCTGCTCTGTCTATTCTTTTACACAAGCGTCTGGCAGAAGTTCCAGACGTTCAGGCATTTTGTCAGGCTTTAGTTAGAATTAAGCCTGTGTTTAAACCTGTTGCTCCTCCATGGAGCTTAAACTTGGTTCTTAAAGTTCTTCAAGGGGTTCCGTTTGAACCCCTTCATTCTATTGATATCAAACCTCTATCATGGAAAGTTCTGTTTCTGATGGCTATTTCCTCGGCTCAAAGAGTCTCTGAGTTATCTGCCTTACATTGGGATTCTCCTTATCTGATCTTTCATTCAGATAAAGTAGTTCTGCGTACAAAACCTGGGTTTTTACCCAAGGTGGTTTCTAACAAGAATATCAATCAAGAGATTGTTGTTCCATCATTGTGTCCTAATCCTTCTTCAAAGAAGGAACGTCTTTTGCATAATCTAGACGTAGTCCGTGCCTTGAAGTTTTACTTACAAGCTACTAAAGATTTTCGTCAAACATCTAACCTGTTTGTTGTTTACTCTGGACAGAGGAGAGGTCAAAAGGCCTCGGCAACCTCTCTTTCTTTTTGGCTTCGGAGTATAATCCGTTTAGCCTATGAGACTGCTGGACAGCAGCCCCCTGAAAGGATTACAGCTCATTCTACTAGAGCTGTGGCTTCCACCTGGGCCTTTAAAAATGAGGCTTCTGTTGAACAGATTTGCAAGGCTGCGACTTGGTCTTCGCTTCATACCTTTTCAATATTTTACAAATTTGATACTTTTGCTTCTTCGGAGGCTGTTTTTGGGAGAAAGGTTCTACAGGCAGTGGTTCCTTCCGTTTAAGTTCCTGCCTTGTCCCTCCCATCATCCGTGTACTTTAGCTTTGGTATTGGTATCCCACAAGTAATGGATGATCCGTGGACTGGATACACTTAACAAGAGAAAACATAATTTATGCTTACCTGATAAATTTATTTCTCTTGTAGTGTATCCAGTCCACGGCCCGCCCTGTCCTTTTAAGGCAGGTCTAAATTTTAATTAAACTACAGTCACCACTGCACCCTATGGTTTCTCCTTTCTCGGCTTGTTTCGGTCGAATGACTGGATATGGCAGTGAGGGGAGGAGCTATATAGCAGCTCTGCTGTGGGTGATCCTCTTGCAACTTCCTGTTGGGAAGGAGAATATCCCACAAGTAATGGATGATCCGTGGACTGGATACACTACAAGAGAAATAAATTTATCAGGTAAGCATAAATTATGTTTTTGCTACAAGTATTTCAAAACTACATAGTAACCATTTTCTTTTCTTCACTCCCAACAGGACAGTCTGACCGCCCCGTTACAATGGATGATCTAAAGAAGCTCCGTTACCTTGAAGCAGTAATTAAAGAAGCACTTCGTCTGTACCCTTCTGTTCCATTTTTTGCACGAACTGTTACTGAAGACTGCACTATCAGTAAGAGAGAATTTAAATCAAGCGCAGATCAGTCTTTGTGACACTGTTAATTAAAAAAAAAATACAAATAAACCATCAATATTTACATTTCAAAAAAATACTTAAAGGGAAGGTAAAATAAAAATTAAATTGCTATGACTTGGAAACAGGAAATCATTTTGAACAACATTCCTATTTACTTATTTTGTCTAATTTGCTTCATTTTCATGACATCCTTTGTTGAAAAGCATACTTTTGTAGGCCTAGAAGCAGCAATGCACTATTAGAAGCTAGTTGTTGTTTTGCAGCAGCACATATATGGCTCTTGCCATTGGCTCACCCAATGTGTTCAGCTATATCCCTATATGACATTGCTACTTCTTTAACCCCTTAAAGGGGCATTACACACTCGATTTTTCTTTGCATAAATGTTTTGTAGATGATCCATTTATATAGCCCATACAGTTTTTATTTTTTTAATGTATAATTTTGATTATTTTTGAATAACATTGCTCTGATTTTTAGACTTCTAACCAAGCCCCAAAGTTTTAGGAGAATACCGACATACACCTACTCCAGCTTGCTCCTTTTTGTGTAAAGTCTTTTCATATGCAATGTGGGGGGGGGGGGGGGTCCGTTTTACCCACTTGCAGTGGGTGTTCTAGCTGCCTTTTTAACAGAGCTAAATTGGGAGCTTCTAAGTAAGTTTTAAACGGTTTTATACTGGATTTTTATATAAGTATCTGTGCATATTGTTCTTTATAGTAGTGTCTATTATATGCAGTTATATGAAAATATGTGTATACTGTCCCTTTAACAGAGGTTTTTCCCAGTTTCCATTCTTAAATAACACAGGCAATTTCTTTCTTAATATGAGGAGAGTCCACGGCTTCATTCCTTACTTGTCGGAATTCAGAACCTGGCCACCAGGAGGAGGCAAAGACACCCCAGCTAAAGGCTTAAACACCTCCCCCACTTTCCTCATATTCCAGTCATTCTTTGCTTTTCGTCACAGGAGGTTGGCAGAGAAGTGTCAGAAGATTCGGAGTAGTTCCTTATGGAGGGTATTTAACCTTCGGAATGGGACTGGAGTTTTAAGTAGTCTTGTCAGCCTCTCAGTGAGAGCATTGACAAAAGTTAGGGTCTGGAGATGCAGGGAGAGACTTTCTGCGAACTCGTATTAACAGCTCCTAAGCAATTAGTGTTGATGAGTTTCACTGCCTGCTTCTATCACTCAAGTCCATGTCAGGAGCGATACTACAAGACTGTCAAACTTGAGAGGCTGTGTTTCTGTTCCAAGGCATAGATTCCGGTAAGATCGTTTAATTTTTTATACACATATGATAACGCAAGAAGACGGGGTCACAGTGTGGCTCCTTTTATCTGTATGAAATCAAGGGTTAATATCTCCGGAAGGGGATTATTGAACAGGGGGGATTAATCACATAAATTGTTTAATTATGTTTATGCTGCGACATGTGTGAGATGAGGCTTCGGCAGATGTGAAACGTACTGGTTTACTTTCGTTTTTTGGGTAAGCTGTACAAGCTTGTTAGGCTTGGCGCGTTTTTTCCTATAGCAAGGGCAGTACTGCATGGCACACTACGTGACCGGGTGTGGTCACACTGATTTCCTTGTTCCTGACTGTGCAGTTTAAAGCGGTTTCTCTGTTTGGCCTGGGTCATAGGAGGTGGTGAGTGCCCCGGCCATTGGCAAGCTATGGAGGACTCTGATACGTTAGAGGGTACTCCCTCTTTACCTAAGTCTAATACCTGTCTATATTGTGAGGAGGCCACGTATACCCGCCTGCTCAGTTATGTTCCACATGTCAAGGAAAGTCAATATGTTTTTAGTACCACTGAGCCGTCCACCTCTGAGGAGTCTCCGTTCCGTGAGGTGCGCACCCTACAGTCATCTCTTATTACACATGCCCGGTAGCACTCCTGATCCTCCATCTGGAGGGGCCCTTTTACCGCCAGACTTTACTGAACAGTTACAAACGGCAGTGTCTGCGGCCTTTAGTGCTTTACCTCGCCCTGCTAAGCGCAAGCAAAAGGTCAAATATTGCTATCCTTCCCAGGGGTCATCTGCTAGCTTAGAGTTAGAGTTATCGGATACAAGATTATCTGTTGATGAAGACGCCTCTGATACTTCAGAGAATGCTCTTTTTGGGTCAAAATCTGCTGCCTCTAAGCCTCCAGCTGTGGAGGAACCAGACTTTAGATTTATGATTGAACATTTAAGCTTTCTGCTAAAGGAAGTTTTGGCTACTTTAGAGTTTCCGGAGCCTAAATTGCCTAAGGAACCTTGTATTCTTAAGTTAGATAAGGTCTACGAGGACAGGGTTGTACCATAGACTTTCCCGGTTCTCGTAAAGATAGCGAAAATTATTAAGAATGAATGGGAAAGACTTGGTTCGTCATTTTTCCCCTTCTTCCTTTAAGAAATTTATTCCCAGTTCTGGACTCACAATTTGAGTTGTGGGGCTCCATCCCCAAGGTGGATGGCGCTATCTCCACGCTTGCTAAGCGCACTACTATCCCGCTTCAGGATAGTTCTTCGTTTAAGGAGCCCATGGATAAGAAGATAGAAACTCTGTTAAGAAAGATGTTTCAACATACGGGATACTTGTTTCAACCGGCAGCGGCTGTAGCTGCGGTTGCTGGAGCAGCTACCTACTGGTGTGACTCCTTATCTGAATTGATCAAAATGGAGGGTCCCCTCAATGTGATCCAAGAAAGAATCAAGGCCTTAATGGTGGCTAATTCTTTTATTTGTGATGCAAACATGCAGATTATTCGCCTGAACGCCAAGGCTTCAGGTTTTTCTGTTCAAGCTCGTAGGGCACTCTGCCTGAAGTCTTGGTCTGCGGACATGACTTTGAAGTTAAAACTTCTTTCCCTTCCATTTAAGGGAAAGATTCTTTCTATCTTAATATGAGGAGAGTCCAAGGCTTCATTCCTTACTTATGGAAATACTGAACCTGGCCACAAGGAGGAGGCAAAGACTCCTCAGCCAAAGCCTTAAATACCTCCCCCACTCCCCTCATCCCCCAGTCATTCTTTGCCTTTCGTCACATGGAAGCATAATGGGCAGAAACCTCGTCCACTTCCTTATCTTTTTGGTTGAGGAGCATTATTCGCTTAGCATATGAAACAGCGGGACATAAGCCTCCTCAGAGGATTAAGGCTCATTCACCCAGAGCAGTGGCTTCCTCTTGGGCCTTCAAGAATGAGGTCTCTTGGTGGTTCTGTCCAGATCACCTGTCCAGATCACCTATCCCAAGGGACGTTCTTCTTTAGACTATCCTGGGAGATTGTGACTATGGACGCAAGTCTCTCAGGAAGGGGAGCTGTTTGGGCTGCCAGGAAGGCACAGGGCCTGTGGACTGGAGAGGAATCTCTCCTCCCGATCAACATTTTGGAACTTTGAGCGATCTTCAACGCTCTGAAGGCTTGGCCTCTTCTGGGTTCGTCACAGTTTAGCAGATTCTAATCAGACAACATTACCTCTGTGGCTTACATCAACCATCAGGGGGGAATGAGGAGCTCCCTACCAATGAGGGAAGTATTTCAGAATCTGGAATGGGCAGAGGCCCACAACTGCTCGCTGTCAGCAATCTACATTCCAGGTGTGGACAACTGGGAAGTAGATTTCCTCAGCAGACAATCTTTTCACCCGGGGGAATGGTCTCTCCATACCGAGGTGTTTTGCGGAGATTTGCAACAGATTGGAGACGCCGGAGATAGATCTCATGGCGTCCCTGCTCAATTCCAAGCTACCCAGATATGGGTCGTGGTCCAGGGATCCTCAGGCGGAGCTAATGGATCCTTCCTCATGTAGTGGCCCACATCAAGCAGGAGCAAGCATCAATGATCTTAATTGCTCCATCGTAGCTACGAAGAATGTGGTTTGTGAACCTGGTGGGGATGTCCTCATCTCCTCCATGGAGGTTACCTTTTCGCAGGGGTCTGCTGGAACCAGGGTCCTTTTGTTCATCAAAATCTAGATTCTCTGAGGCTGACTGCGTGGAGATTGAAGAGGGGTTTCTCTGAGAGGATTATTTATACTCTCATTCAAGCTCGTAAACCGGTTACTCGTCGCATCTATCATAAGGTGTGGAGGACCTACTTATTCTGGTGTGAAGAACGTGGATTCTCCTGGCATAAGGTCAGGGTCTCCAGGATTCCCTCTTTTATCCAGGATGGCCTGGAGAAGGGCCTTTCTGCTAGTTCTCTTAAGGGACAGATTTCAGCCTCGTCTGTTTTACTACATAAGAGGCTTGCTGAGCTTCCAAATGTTCAGTCTTTTGTTCGGGCTCTGACTAGAATCAGGCCGGTGTTTAGATCTATTGCTCCTCCTTGAAGTTTAAATCTTGTTCTTAAAGTGTTGCATAGGGCTCCGTTTGAGCCTATGCATGTTATTGACATTAAGTTACTGTCTTGGAAAGTTATTTTTCTACTGGCTATTGCTTCGTCGCGCAGAGTATCTGAGATTGTTGCCTTGCAATTTAAGCCCCCTTACCTAGTATTCCATGCTGATAAGGCTGTTCTTCGTACTGGGTTAGGTTTTCTTCCTAAGGTCGTTTCAGATCGCAACATCAGGAGATTATGGTTCCTTCTTTGTGTCTTCGAAGACACACTTCGAAGGAACGGTTACTTCATAATTTGGATGCGGTTCGGGCCTTGAAGTTCTACCTTCATACTACGAAGGAATTTAGACAGACTTTTTCTTTGTTTTTTGTCTATTCTGGGAATCGTAGGGGACAGAAGGCCTCTTCCACTTCCTTATCTTTTTGGTTAAGGAGCATTAATTACTTAGCATATGAGACAGCGGCACATAAGCCTCCTCAGAGGATTAAGGCTCATTCAACTAGAGCTGTGACCTCCTCTTGGGCCTTTAAGAACGAGGCCTCTATGAATCAGATTAGTAGGGCGGCTACCTGGTCCTCCTTACATACCTTTTCAAAATTTGACATTTTTGCTTCGGCTGAAGCAGCTTTTGGGAGAAAGGTTTTGCAGGCTGTGGTTCCCTCAGAATAGGGTCTGCCTCTCTCTTTTTACCCTCCCGTTTCATTCAGTGTCCTCTAGAGCTTGGGTATATGTTTCCCACAAGTAAAGAATGAAGCTCTTGACTCTCCTCATATTAAGAAGGAAAACATAAATTATGCTTACCAGATAATTTCTTTCTGTGTGAGGAGAGTCGATGGTCCCCGCCCGTATTCTCGGATAGGCGGACCTGAATTTTTTTTTTTTTTGTTCTTCTGGCAACATTTATACCCTGATATTTCTCCTACTGTTCCTTGTTCCCTTGGCCAAATGACCGGGATATGAGGGAGGTATTTAAGCCTTTGGCTGGGGTGTCTTTGCCTCCTCCTAGTGGCCAGGTTCTGAATTCCCACAAGTAAGTAATGAAGCCATGGAGTCTCCTCATACAGAAGGCAAGGAAATTATCTGGTAAGCATAATTTATGTTTTTGGCATTTTTGCTTAGTATTGGTTTCACCATAATTAGCCAATCTCTTGTTAAGTGCACCTATACATATATATGCCATTATTAACGGACAAACAGGGATTTCTGGTGATACCCTATATGGATACATAAAATAACAATAAATATCGATTGAATACTGAAAAATGAGGAAATTTAAATAAAAACAGCAATTTAGCAGTTTTCTTTATAACCATTTCTGTAAAATGAGCGTAGCTAAAGAAAAGTACCTTTAATGAAATTAATTATCTTGTCCTGATTTTAGGAATACCCCATATGTCTGGGTTTCCAAGTTATTTTATATCAATTTATAAAGGCCAAATATATTATTTGTTTAATTTGCTATGCTTGTACCATAAGCTTAATATTCACAAAATCCAAAACTGCTTCACTAAAGTATATATTTGGAGAAACAAGACATTCCAGGGTATTTACCTAGAGGCATTTTCATATTTTTTTATTTAACCCTTTTATCGCCAAGGGCATACAATAAAATAAAACTCAGGGATAAAAAAAACATTTAAAAAAACACTTTATTAAAATTAAAAAAATTTAAATTACTTATTAAAATAACATATTTTTTTCCATGAGTCCATGATACACGCTATTTCTTAAAATATTGCAGTCTCGCCACTGTCGACGAGACCCACTTTGTAAGTACCAGCCCACATCACCCGCCGTACAGAGTGCTGTGCTTTTCCTTAAAGGGATAAGAAACCCAAATGTTTCTTTATGATTCAGATACAGCATGCAATGTTAAGCAACTTTCTAATTTACTCCTACTATCATTTGTTCTCAGGAATATAAGCCTAGGAGCTGGCCCATTTTTGGTTTAGCACCAGGGTAGTGCTTGCTGATTGGTGGCTACATTAAGCCACCAATCAGCAAGCGCTACCCAGGTGCTGAACCAAAAATAAGTTGGCTCCTAAGCTTATACATTCTTGCTTTTCAAATAAAGATACCAAGAGAGCAAAGAAAAATTGACAATAGGGGTAAATTAGAAAGTTGTTTAAAATTGCATGCTTTATCTGAATTATTAAAGAAAAACATTTGCTTTCATATCCCTTTAAGAGATTAACAGACACTGCACAGGGTTAAGGAGTTGTCGTTAAGGGGTTAACAAAGAATAACAAGAGGTTGAAGCAAATTTTATCATTGAAGGCAGGAAAGTTCTTTAAAATGATAGACAAAAAATACATGAAAGAAAAAAATACATTTCTTGTCTCTTCTTCTTGTGCTAATATTTCACATATATTGCAAAAGGTGTACAATAATGATGGTCATATAAATCACATGCACTTCCCTGCTGTAGGGCATCAGCAATCATAGCAGGATAACAGCATAGAGGTTTAGCTTAGGTCCCTACAAGAAGATGATTAAATAAAAAAACCTGCTGCTCCTTATCCTTCAAATACAGTGAGCGCTATAAATGTTTTCCTATCTAGATATAACCTAGGAAAAAAGCTCCCATAATTCATAACACATCCAATATTACGTCTTTTCCTATCTCCTTGTAGAATCCAGCATTCCTATATAGCTCAAAATATATAACAGCTGATGTGGAAAATGTGGAACAGTGGACTTTCAGTATTTCACAATGCAAACGCTTGACAGCTGTACAAATCATAGCAATTAATTTATTAATGGGTTTAGTCAGACCCTTCAATGCCTGCTCATTGTTCAAGATAGAACTCAGTAAAGAGTTTGATCCCATAAATCATGAACATAGGGACATGACCACCACATCCTCTTTAGCATTCTGTATGCCTAGGGAAGAAAATCAACTACTACAGGTAGTTTGTGTACAAAACTCATGCCGTTGCAATAAGATTTCCCTTTTGGTGCAATGTATACGTTTTGTAACTGCATTATAGTACTAGTGTTAAACTATTACTAGCGCCAGAGGCAAGTGCTGTGCATAATTTAATACCTTTGGAATATTTAAAGGGATTTGAAATCCAAAATTTTTATTTCATAATTCAGACCGATCATGCAATTTTAAACAACTTTCTAATTTACTACTATTATCCAAAATTTTTTGGGTATCTTTCTTCTGTTAAGTGTGATCAGTCCACGGGTCATCATTACTTCTGGGATATTACTCCTCCCCAACAGGAAGTGCAAGAGGATTCACCCAGCAGAGCTGCATATAGCTCCTCCCCTCTACGTCACTCCCAGTCATTCTCTTGCACCCAACGACTAGATAGGATGTGTGAGAGGACTATGGTGATTATACTTAGTTTTATATCTTCAATCAAAAGTTTGTTATTTTAAAATAGCACCGGAGTGTGTTATTATCTCTCTGGCAGAGTTTGAAGAAGAATCTACCAGAGTTTTTGTTATGATTTTAGCCGGAGTAGTTAAGATCATATTGCTGTTTCTCGGCCATCTGAGGAGAGGTAAACTTCAGATCAGGGGACAGCGGGCAGATGAATCTGCATAGAGGTATGTAGCAGTTTTCTCCAACATAGGTGTGTCCGGTCCACGGCGTCATCCTTACTTGTGGGATATTCTCTTCCCCAACAGGAAATGGCAAAGAGCCCAGCAAAGCTGGTCACATGATCCCTCCTAGGCTCCGCCTACCCCAGTCATTCTCTTTGCCGTTGTACAGGCAACATCTCCACGGAGATGGCTTAGAGTTTTTTAGTGTTTAACTGTAGTTTTTATTATTCAATCAAGAGTTTGTTATTTTGAAATAGTGCTGGTATGTACTATTTACTCAGAAACAGAAAAGAGATGAAGATTTCTGTTTGTATGAGGAAAATGATTTTAGCAACCGTCACTAAAATCCATGGCTGTTCCACACAGGACTGTTGAGAGCAATTAACTTCAGTTGGGGGAACAGTGAGCAGTCTCTTGCTGCTTGAGGTATGACACATTCTAACAAGACGATGTAGTGCTGGAAGCTGTCATTTTCCCTCTGGGATCCGGTAAGCCATGTTTATTACGATTGTAAATAAGGGCTTCAAAAAGGGCTTATTAAGACTGTAGACTTTTTTTGGGCTAAATCGATTGATTATTAACACATATTTAGCCTTGAGGAATCATTTTATCTGGGTATTTTGATATAATAATATCGGCAGGCACTGTTTTAGACACCTTATTCTTTAGGGGCTTTCCCAAAGCATAGGCAGAGCCTCATTTTCGCGCCGGTGTTGCGCACTTGTTTTTGAGAGGCATGGCATGCAGTCGCATGTGAGAGGAGCTCTGATACTTAGAAAAGACTTTCTGAAGGCGTCATTTGGTATCGTATTCCCCTTGGGGCTTGGTTGGGTCTCAGCAAAGCAGATACCAGGGACTGTAAAGGGGTTATAGTTCATAACGGCTCCGGTTCCGTTATTTTAAGGGTTAAAGCTTCCAAATTTGGTGTGCAATACTTTTAAAGCTTTAAGACACTGTGGTGAAAATTTGGTGAATTTTGAACAATTCCTTCATGTTTTTTCGCATTTGCAGTAATAAAGTGTGTTCAGTTTAAAATTTAAAGTGACAGTAACGGTTTTATTTTAAAACGTTTTTTGTACTTGTTATCAAGTTTATGCCTGTTTAACATGTCTGAACTACCAGATAGACTGTGTTCTGAATGTGGGGAAGCCAGAATTCCTATTCATTTAAATAAATGTGATTTATGTGACAATGACAATGATGCCCAAGATGATTCCTCAAGTGAGGGGAGTAAGCATGGTACTGCATCATTCCCTCCTTCATCTACACGAGTCTTGCCCACTCAGGAGGCCCCTAGTACATCTAGCGCGCCAATACTCCTTACTATGCAACAATTAACGGCTGTAATGGATAATTCTGTCAAAAACATTTTAGCCAAAATGAACACTTATCAGCGTAAGCGCGACTGCTCTGTTTTAGATACTGAAGAGCATGACGACGCTGATATTAATATTTCTGAAGGGCCCCTAACTCAGTCTGATGGGGCCAGGGAGGTTTTGTCTGAGGGAGAAATTACTGATTCAGGGAACATTTCTCAACAAGCTGAACCTGATGTGATTACATTTAAATTTAAGTTGGAACATCTCCGCATTCTGCTTAAGGAGGTATTATCCACTCTGGATGATTGTGACAAGTTGGTCATCCCAGAGAAACTATGTAAAATGGACAAGTTCCTAGAGGTGCCGGGGCTCCCAGAAGCTTTTCCTATACCCAAGCGGGTGGCGGACATTGTTAATAAAGAATGGGAAAGGCCCGGTATTCCTTTCGTCCCTCCCCCCATATTTAAAAAATTGTTTCCTATGGTCGACCCCAGAAAGGACTTATGGCAGACAGTCCCCAAGGTCGAGGGAGCGGTTTCCACTTTAAACAAACGCACCACTATACCCATAGAGGATAGTTGTGCTTTCAAAGATCCTATGGATAAAAAATTAGAAGGGTTGCTTAAAAAGATGTTTGTTCAGCAGGGTTACCTTCTACAACCAATTTCATGCATTGTCCCTGTCGCTACAGCCGCATGTTTCTGGTTTGATGAGCTGATAAAGGCGGTCGACAGTGATTCTCCTCCTTATGAGGAGATTATGGACAGAATCAATGCTCTCAAATTGGCTAATTCTTTCACCCTAGACGCCACTTTGCAATTGGCTAGGTTAGCGGCTAAGAATTCTGGGTTTGCTATTGTGGCGCGCAGAGCGCTTTGGTTGAAATCTTGGTCGGCTGATGCGTCTTCCAAGAACAAGCTACTTAACATTCCTTTCAAGGGGAAAACGCTGTTTGGCCCTGACTTGAAAGAGATTATCTCGGAAAATATATCTGTTGGTGTGAATCTAAAGGATTCCCTTGGGACAAGGTTAAGATTCCTAGGATTCTATCCTTCCTTCAAGAAGGATTGGAAAAAGGATTATCTGCAAGTTCCCTGAAGGGACAGATTTCTGCCTTGTCTGTGTTACTTCACAAAAAGCTGGCCGCTGTGCCAGATGTTCAAGCCTTTGTTCAGGCTCTGGTTAGAATTAAGCCTGTTTACAAACCTTTGACTCCTCCTTGGAGTCTCAATTTAGTTCTTTCAGTTCTTCAGGGGGTTCCGTTTGAACCCTTGCATTCCGTTGATATTAAGTTATTATCTTGGAAAGTTTTGTTTTTAGTTGCAATTTCTTCTGCTAGAAGAGTTTCAGAATTATCTGCTCTGCAGTGTTCTCCTCCTTATCTGGTGTTCCATGCAGATAAGGTGGTTTTACGTACTAAACCTGGTTTTCTTCCAAAAGTTGTTTCTAACAAAAACATTAACCAGGAGATTATCGTACCTTCTCTGTGTCCGAAACCAGTTTCAAAGAAGGAACGTTTGTTGCACAATTTGGATGTTGTTCGCGCTCTAAAATTCTATTTAGATGCTACAAAGGATTTTAGACAAACATCTTCCTTGTTTGTTGTTTATTCCGGTAAAAGGAGAGGTCAAAAAGCAACTTCTACCTCTCTCTCTTTTTGGATTAAAAGCATCATCAGATTGGCTTACGAGACTGCCGGACGGCAGCCTCCCGAAAGAATCACAGCTCATTCCACTAGGGCTGTGGCTTCCACATGGGCCTTCAAGAACGAGGCTTCTGTTGATCAGATATGTAGGGCAGCGACTTGGTCTTCACTGCACACTTTTACCAAATTTTACAAGTTTGATACTTTTGCTTCTTCTGAGGCTATTTTTGGGAGAAAGGTTTTGCAAGCCGTGGTGCCTTCCATTTAGGTGACCTGATTTGCTCCCTCCCTTCATCCGTGTCCTAAAGCTTTGGTATTGGTTCCCACAAGTAAGGATGACGCCGTGGACCGGACACACCTATGTTGGAGAAAACAGAATTTATGTTTACCTGATAAATTACTTTCTCCAACGGTGTGTCCGGTCCACGGCCCGCCCTGGTTTTTTTTTAATCAGGTCTGATAATTTATTTTCTTTAACTACAGTCACCACGGTACCATATGGTTTCTCCTATGCAAATATTCCTCCTTAACGTCGGTCGAATGACTGGGGTAGGCGGAGCCTAGGAGGGATCATGTGACCAGCTTTGCTGGGCTCTTTGCCATTTCCTGTTGGGGAAGAGAATATCCCACAAGTAAGGATGACGCCGTGGACCGGACACACCGTTGGAGAAAGTAATTTATCAGGTAAACATAAATTCTGTTTTTATTTTCTGACAATGGAATTGATGAGAAAATCCTGCCATACCGATATAATGTCATGTATGTATACTTTACACTTCAGTATTCTGGGGAATGGTACTTCACTAGAATTACACTGTAAGAAATACATAAAGCTGTTTAATAACTAGAGATTATGTTTAACGTTTTTGCTGGAATGTAAAATCGTTTTCATTTACTGAGGTACTGAGTGAATAAATGTTTGGGCACTATTTTTCCACTTGGCAGTTGCTTAATCTGTTTTCTGACAGTTTCTGTTCTCCCTCACTGCTGTGTGTGAGGGGGAGGGGCCGTTTTTTGGCGCTTTTACTACACATCAAATATTTCAGTCAGCAACTCATTGTATTCCCTGCATGATCCGGTTCATCTCTACAGAGCTCAGGGGTCTTCAAAACTTATTTTGAGGGAGGTAATTTCTCTCAGCAGAGCTGTGAGAATTATAGTTTGACTGAGATAAAAAACGTTTATTCTGTAATTTGTTTCCTGCTTTCAGAATTTGTTATCTTTGCTAATGGGATTAAACCTTTGCTAAAGTTGTGTTATTTACAAGGATTGAGGCTATAACTGTTTCAATTTATTAATTTTCAACTGTCATAGATCTTCTGTGCTTCTTAAAGGCACAGTACGTTTTAATATTATTCTAATTGAATTGTATTTCCAAGTTACAAGTTTATTTGCTAGTGTGTTAAACATGTCTGATTCAGAGGATGATACCCGTGTCATTTGTTGCAATGCCAAAGTGGAGCCCAATAGAAATTTATGTACTAACTGTATTGATGCTACTTTAAATAAAAGTCAATCTGTACAAATTTCACCAAACAACGAGGGGAGAGTTATGCCGACTAACTCGCCTCACGTGTCAGTACCTACATCTCCCGCTCAGAGGGAGGTGCGTGATATTGTAGCGCCGAGTACATCTGGGCGGCCATTACAAATCACATTACAGGATATGGCTACTGTTATGACTGAGGTTTTGGCTAAATTACCAGAGCTAAGAGGTAAGCGTGATCACTCTGGGGTGAGAACAGAGTGCGCTGATAATATTAGGGCCATGTCAGACACTGCGTCACAGGTGGCAGAACATGAGGACGGAGAGCTTCATTCTGTGGGTGACGGTTCTGATCCAAACAGACTGGATTCAGATATTTCAAATTTTAAATTTAAACTGGAAAACCTCCGTGTATTACTAGGGGAGGTGTTAGCGGCTCTGAATGATTGTAACACAGTTGCAATACCAGAGAAAATGTGTAGGTTGGATAAATATTTTGCGGTACCGACGAGTACTGAGGTTTTTCCTATACCTAAGAGACTTACTGAAATTGTTACTAAGGAGTGGGATAGACCCGGTGTGCCGTTCTCACCCCCTCCGATATTTAGAAAAATGTTTCCAATAGACGCCACCACAAGGGACTTATGGCAAACGGTCCCTAAGGTGGAGGGAGCAGTTTCTACCTTAGCTAAGCGTACCACTATCCCGGTGGAGGATAGCTGTGCTTTTTCAGATCCAATGGATAAAAAATTAGAGGGTTACCTTAAGAAAATGTTTGTTCAACAAGGTTTTATATTGCAACCCCTTGCATGCATTGCGCCGATCACGGCTGCAGCGGCATTCTGGATTGAGTCTCTGGAAGAGAACATTGGTTCAGCTACTCTGGACGACATTACGGACAGGCTTAGAGTCCTTAAACTAGCTAATTCATTCATTTCGGAGGCCGTAGTACATCTTACTAAACTTACGGCGAAGAATTCAGGATTCGACATTCAGGCACGCAGGGCGCTGTGGCTAAAATCCTGGTCAGCTGATGTTACTTCTAAGTCTAAATTGCTTAATATACCTTTCAAAGGGCAGACCTTATTCGGGCCCGGGTTGAAAGAGATTATCGCTGACATTACAGGAGGTAAAGGCCATGCCCTGCCTCAGGACAAAGCCAAAGCCAAGACTAGACAGTCTAATTTTCGTTCCTTTCGTAATTTCAAAGCAGGAGCAGCATCAACTTCCTCTGCACCAAAACAGGAAGGAGCTGTTGCTCGCTACAGACAAGGCTGGAAACCTAACCAGTCCTGGAACAAGGGCAAGCAGACTAGGAAACCTGCTGCTGCCCCTAAAACAGCATGAATTGAGGGCCCCCGATCCGGGATCGGATCTAGTGGGGGGCAGACTTTCTCTCTTCGCCCAGGCTTGGGCAAGAGATGTTCAGGATCCCTGGGCGCTAGAGATAATATCTCAGGGATACCTTCTGGACTTCAAATACTCTCCTCCAAGAGAGAGATTTCATCTGTCAAGATTGTCAACAATCCAGACAAAGAAAGAGGCATTTCTACGCTGCGTACAAGAGCTCTTGTTAATGGGAGTAATCCATCCAGTTCCACGATCGGAACAGGGACAGGGGTTTTACTCAAATCTGTTTGTGGTTCCCAAAAAAGAGGGAACTTTCAGACCAATCCTGGACTTAAAGATCCTAAACAAATTCCTAAGAGTTCCATCGTTCAAGATGGAGACTATTCGGACAATTTTACCTATGATCCAAGAGGGTCAGTACATGACCACTGTAGATTTAAAAGATGCTTACCTTCACATACCTATTCACAAAGATCATTATCGGTACCTAAGGTTTGCCTTCCTAGACAGGCATTACCAGTTTGTGGCTCTTCCATTCGGATTGGCTACAGCTCCAAGAATCTTCACAAAGGTTCTGGGTGCTCTTCTGGCGGTACTAAGACCGCGGGGAATCTCGGTAGCTCCATACCTAGACGACATTCTGATACAAGCTTCAAGCTTTCAAACTGCCAAGTCTCATACAGAGTTAGTGCTGGCATTTCTAAGGTCACATGGATGGAAGGTGAACGAAAAGAAAAGTTCACTCGTTACACTCACAAGAGTTCCCTTCCTGGGGACTCTTATAGATTCTGTAGAAATGAAGATTTACCTGACAGAGGACAGGCTAACAAGACTTCAAAGTGCTTGCCGCACCCTTCATTCCATTCAACACCCGTCAGTGGCTCAATGCATGGAGGTAATCGGCTTAATGGTAGCGGCAATGGACATAGTACCCTTTGCACGCTTACACCTCAGACCACTGCAACTGTGCATGCTAAGTCAGTGGAATGGGGATTACTCAGACTTATCCCCTTCTCTGAATCTGGATCAAGAGACCAGAAATTCTCTTCTATGGTGGCTTTCTCGGCCACATCTGTCCAGGGGGATGCCATTCAGCAGACCAGACTGGACAATTGTAACAACAGACGCCAGCCTTCTAGGTTGGGGTGCCGTCTGGAATTCTCTGAAGGCTCAGGGACAATGGAGTCAGGAGGAGAGTCTCCTGCCAATAAACATTCTGGAATTGAGAGCAGTTCTCAATGCCCTCCTGGCTTGGCCCCAGTTGACAACTCGGGGGTTCATCAGGTTTCAGTCGGACAACATCACGACTGTAGCTTACATCAACCATCAGGGAGGGACAAGAAGCTCCCTAGCTATGATGGAAGTATCAAAGATAATTTGCTGGGCAGAGTCTCACTCTTGCCACCTGTCAGCAATCCACATCCCGGGAGTGGAGAACTGGGAGGCGGATTTCTTAAGTCGTCAGACTTTTCATCCGGGGGAGTGGGAACTTCATCCGGAGGTCTTTGCCCAAATACTTCGACGTTGGGGCAAACCAGAGAGAGATCTCATGGCGTCTCGACAGAACGCCAAGCTTCCTCGTTACGGGTCCAGATCCAGGGATCCAGGAGCAGTCCTGATAGATGCTCTGACAGCACCTTGGGACTTCAGGATGGCTTACGTGTTTCCACCCTTCCCGTTACTTCCTCGATTGATTGCCAGAATCAAACAAGAGAGAGCATCAGTGATTCTAATAGCACCTGCGTGGCCACGCAGGACTTGGTATGCAGACCTGGTGGACTTGTCATCCTTTCCACCTTGGTCTCTACCTCTGAAACAGGACCTTCTGATACAGGGTCCCTTCAAACATCAAAATCTAACTTCTCTGAAGCTGACTGCTTGGAAATTGAACGCTTGATTTTATCAAGACGTGGGTTTTCTGAGTCAGTTATTGATACCTTAATACAGGCTAGGAAACCTGTTACCAGAAAGATTTACCATAAGATATGGCGTAAATACCTATATTGGTGTGAATCCAAAGGTTACTCTTGGAGTAAGGTTAGGATTCCTAGGATATTGTCTTTTCTACAAGAAGGTTTAGAAAAGGGTTTATCTGCTAGTTCATTAAAGGGACAGATCTCAGCTCTGTCCATTCTGTTACACAAACGTCTGTCAGAAGTTCCTGACGTCCAGGCTTTTTGTCAGGCTTTGGCCAGGATTAAGCCTGTGTTTAAAACTGTTGCTCCACCATGGAGTTTAAACCTTGTTCTTAATGTTTTACAGGGCGTTCCGTTTGAACCCCTTCATTCCATTGATATAAAGTTGTTATCTTGGAAAGTTCTATTTTTAATGGCTATTTCCTCGGCTCGAAGAGTCTCTGAATTATCAGCCTTACATTGTGATTCTCCTTATTTGATTTTTCATTCGGATAAGGTAGTCCTGCGTACTAAACCTGGGTTCTTACCTAAGGTAGTTACTAACAGGAATATCAATCAAGAGATTGTTGTTCCTTCTTTATGCCCAAATCCTTCTTCAAAGAAGGAACGTCTACTGCACAACCTGGATGTAGTCCGTGCTCTAAAATTTTACTTACAGGCAACTAAGGAATTTCGACAAACGTCTTCTCTGTTTGTCATTTACTCTGGGCAGAGGAGAGGTCAAAAAGCTTCCGCTACCTCTCTTTCTTTTTGGCTTCGTAGCATAATTCGTTTAGCTTATGAGACTGCTGGACAGCAGCCTCCTGAAAGAATTACAGCTCATTCTACTAGAGCTGTGGCTTCCACTTGGGCCTTCAAGAATGAGGCCTCTGTTGAACAGATTTGCAAGGCTGCAACTTGGTCTTCGCTTCATACTTTTTCCAAATTTTACAAATTTGACACTTTTGCTTCATCGGAGGCTATTTTTGGGAGAAAGGTTCTTCAGGCAGTGGTTCCTTCTGTATAAAGAGCCTGCCTATCCCTCCCGTCATCCGTGTACTTTTGCTTTGGTATTGGTATCCCAGAAGTAATGATGACCCGTGGACTGATCACACTTAACAGAAGAAAACATAATTTATGCTTACCTGATAAATTCCTTTCTTCTGTAGTGTGATCAGTCCACGGCCCGCCCTGTTTTTAAGGCAGGTAAATATTTTTTAATTTATACTCCACTCACCACTTCACCCTTGGCTTTTCCTTTCTCGTTGGTCCTTGGTCGAATGACTGGGAGTGACGTAGAGGGGAGGAGCTATATGCAGCTCTGCTGGGTGAATCCTCTTGCACTTCCTGTTGGGGAGGAGTAATATCCCAGAAGTAATGATGACCCGTGGACTGATCACACTACAGAAGAAAGGAATTTATCAGGTAAGCATAAATTATGTTTTTGTTTAAAAACATGGATGTATGCTTAGGAGCCGGCTTATTTCTGAAGCACTATATGGCAGCAGTTTTGCAAGAACGTTATCCATTTGCAGCTATTTCCTGCCATGTAATGCTTCAGATGCCTACCCAGGTATCTCTTCAACACAGAATATCATGGGAACGAATCAAATAGAAGTAAATTGGAAACGTAAAAATGCTATGCTCTGTTGTAACCACAAAAAAGAAAATGTTTGGGTTTCATATCCCTTAAAGGTTCTTTTATCTGCTGTTTATAAATAGTCTTATGTTCGGATATGATTTGCAGTACCAGATAAAACGTTGTTCTTAGATCTCAAGAGACATAGCTGCCATTAGTATCTGAACTTACAAACATGACACCAAAAGTTAATATAATATTACAATTTAATCTTTAATAGCACGTTCAAACCAATCATTTGTGTACTTTTGTTTTCAAAAGTTAAAATAGAATCTTCACCTTTTTTTCTTTTATTTAACTAGGTAATCTTAACCCATCCACACCTTTTGGTTTTGGCCTACATATCTTTTTTTTTTTTTGTTTAAATTGGCTTCTGATCTAGAATGTGTTGCCAGGGATATGTGTAAATGCACAACACGGCATGACTGCCGCATTCTAGACGTTTTGTGTAAAGATTAGAAGACACTTGAATATTGCAAACAAAGATACAATAGATATGAAAAAAATATAGAAGAGCAAATAAAGAAAGCTTATTAGATAGATAAAGTTCTAAACTGGAGTTACTTCCAGTATCCAGCACAAGTGGTTTATTGGTGTACTGTTAAAAAGGCTTGTCCCTTTTTTAATCGACTCACCACTGATTAAGCTTAGTTTTAGTAATAAAGGGGGTTCTGTTTAGTGTAATTACACAGTGTTAGTTTGATAGCTATAGAGGCTAAAGTTCTGTTATGAATCCCTTTTTTTTAAACATTCTACAATCTGTATTTGGGGAAGTATTCTGTATAGTTAAACTTCTGGTTTTAATGACACTTGACTCTTTTTCTGTGCAGGAGGATTCCATGTACCAAAGGGTGTAAATATAGTAATTATTCCATATGCACTTCACCGGGATCAAGAACATTTTCCTGAACCGGAGGAGTTCAGACCAGAGAGATTCCTTCCTGAGAATGCAGTTGGCCGTAACCCTTATGCATATATACCTTTTTCTGCTGGACTCCGAAATTGCATTGGTATGCTATTGTTAAAGCATTACAGTATTATTATAAATATTCAAGAAAAATGCTTTTATCATGAAAACCTTATTATAACCTAAAAGGTTTAGTAAAGACAAAATTAAACTGCCATGATTCAGATAAAGCATGCAATTTTAACCCCTTAATGACCGACGACGTACAGGGTATGTCCTACAAAAAACGGTCGTTAACGGCCAAGGATGTACCCTGTCTGTCGTTAGTTTTTTCAACCGGTGAAAGCGATCCTGATCGCTTCCAGACACTTTCACGTTATTGCAGTGATGCCTCAATATTGAGGCATCCTGCAATAACATTTTTTTAGCCATCCGATGCAGGCCCTCTCTGCATCGGCCATCGATGGTCACAATCGTTGGTGGGTGGGAGCCGTTGCAGGGAGGCGGGTGGGCGGCCATCGATGGGGGGGATGCGCATCAGAGGGGGTGGGATCACGTGTGGGGGGCGCTGGGAGCGAGCACGTGGGTGGGGGCGGGTGCGAGCACGGGACGGGAGCGGGTGGGAACGCTATACTATGGCACAATTTGTTTAGGATAAGGTGGGAGAGAGGAAAGGGGAATTTTTATCTAAGGGATCTGGGAGGGGGTGGGGGGTTGGTTATTGAGGGGGGGGCAGCTACACTACAGAAAAATAGTGTTTATATTTAAAAATTAAAAATAATACCAAATTTTATGGCAAACTGAAGATGGCGCACAATAAGGTAGAGGGGGAGGGTTAGCTGTTTGGGGGGGATTTTTTTTTTTTTTTTAAAGGGATCAGGAGGTGGGACTGATCTCTACACTAAAGCTAAAATTAACCCTACAAGCTACCTAATTAACCCCTTCACTGCTGGGCATAATACAAGTGTGGCACACAGCCGCATTTAGCGGCCTTCTAAATACCAAAAAGCAACGCCAAAGCCATATATGTCTGCTATTTCTGAACAAAAGGGGATCCCAGAGAAGCTTTTACAAACATTTGTGCCATAATTGCACAAGCTGTTTGTAAATAATTTTAGTGAGAAACCTAAAATTGTGAAAAATTTAACGTTTTTATTTTATTTGATCGCATTTGGCGGTGAAATGGTGGCATGAAATATACTAAAATGGGACTAGATCAATACTTTGGGTTGTCTACTACACTACACTACACTAAAGCTAAAATTAACCATACAAGCTCCCTAATTAACCACTTTACTGCAGGGCATAATAAACATGTGGTGCGCAGCGGCATTTAGTGGCTTTCTAATTACCGAAAAAAAAGCCAAAGCCATATACGTCTGCTATTTCTGAGCAAAGGGGATCCCAGAGATGCTTTTCCAACCATTTGTGCCACAATTGCACAAGCTGTTTGTAAATAATTTCAGTGAGAAACCTAAAATTGTGAAAAATTTTACATTTTGTTTTATTTGATCACATTTGGTGGTGAAATGGTGGCATGAAATATACCAAAATGGGCCTAGATCAATACTTTGGGTTGTCTACTACACTAAAGCTAAAATTAACCCTACGATCTCCCTAATTAGCCCCTTCACTGCTGGGCATAATACACATGTGGTGCACAGCGGCATTTAGCGGCCTTCTAATTATCAAAAAGTAACGCCAAAGCCATATAAGTCTGCTCTTTATAAACAAAGGGGATCCCAGAGAAGCATTTACCACCATTTGTGCCATAATTGCACAAGCTGTTTGTAAATAATTTCAATGAGAAACCTAAAGTTTGTGAAAAAGTGAACAATTTTTTTTATTTGAACGCATTTGGCGGTGAAATGGTGGCATGAAATATACCAATATGGGGCTTAGATCAATATTTTGGATTGTGTTCTAAAATATATATATATATATATATATATATATATATATATATATATATATATATATATATATATACATATACATGTCAAGGGATATTCAGGGATTCCTGACAGATATCAGTGTTCCAATGTAACTAGCGCTAATTTTGAAAACAAAATGGTTTGGAAATAGCAAAGTGCTACTTGTATTTATTGCCCTATAACTTGCAAAAAAAAGCAAAGAACATGTAAACATTGGGTATTTCTAAACTCAGGACAAAATTTAGAAACTATTTAGTATGGTTGTGTTTTGGTGGTTGTAGATGTGTAACAGATTTTGGGTGTCAAAGTTAGAAAAGGTGTGTGTTATTCAATTTTTTCATCACATTTTATAAACATTTTTATAGTTAATTATATGATATGATGAAAATAATGGTATATTTCGAAAGTCCATTTAATGGCGAGAAAAACAGTAAATAATATGTGTGGGGACAGTATATGAGTAAGAGGGAAATTACAGCTAAACACAAACACTGCAGAAATGTAAAAATAGCCCTGGTCCCAAACGATCAGAAAATGGAAAAGTGCTGTGGTCCTTAAGGGGTTAAACACATTTATTATTTACATCTATCTCATTTGCTTTGTTCTCTTGGTATCCTCTGTTGAAAAACATACCTAGGTAGGCTCAGGAGAAGAAATGTTCTACTGGGATCTAGCTGCTGGTTGGTTGCTTTTGTATATATTCTTTTGTCACCAGATGTGTTCAGCCATCTTCCAGTAGTACATTGCTGCTCCTTCAACAAAGGATACCAAGACAATGAATCAAATTAGATAATACATTTTGTTATGACACTTTAGCCTTATTTATACATATATGTGCTTTATATATATATATATATATATATATATATTATGCCATATGTAAATACTTGCCCACACACAAACGCATGCGTGTACACAACAAACACAAAAAAAAAATCAGGAATTTCAGTGGCCAAAAACATAATTTCATGGCAAAGTTTAAGTTCCCAATTAACATATGCATGTGTGTGTGTATGTGTATATATATATATATATATATATATATATGTATATATATATATATATATGTATATACTGTATGTATGTATATATATATATATATATATATATATATATATATATATATATATATAATTTCCATCTAGGAGAGTCCACGGCTTCATTTATTACTTTTGGGAAATAAGAATCTGGCCACCAGGAGGAGGCAAAGACACCCCAGCCAAAGGTTTAAATACCTCCCCCACTCCCCTCATTCCCCAGTCATTCTTTGCCTTTCGTCACAGGAGGATGGCAGAGAAGTGCCGAAGATTCGGAGTAGTCTTCGGAATGTGACTGGAGTTTTAAGTAGTGCTGTCAGACTCTCAGTGAGAGCCTGGATGAAAGTTTGAGTCTGGAGATGCAGGGAGAGTCTTTCTGCGAAACCATCCAGACTCATAATAACAGCTCCACAAAGAATCAACGTTGACGTGTTTCGCTACCTGCTTTCTGCACTCAAGTCAGGAGCGATGCTTCTACCTGTCACACTTGAAGGGCCGTGCTCCTGTTCCACGGCATTGATTTTGGTAAGATCGTTTAATTTTTTATACATAATGATAACACAGAAGACAGGGTTACAGTGTGGCGCCTTTTATCTTATGCAATCAAGGGTTAATATTCCTAGTTAGGGGATTATTGAACAGTGGGGGTTTATACATAATATTGTTTATTGTGTTATTGCTGCATCAGGTGCGAGATGTGGCTCTGGCAATGGTGGAACTTCAGGTTGACTTCCGGGAGTATTTGCTCGGCCGATTTTGGCGCGTTTTCTCCTTAGTGCAGGGGCGGTCCTGCCAGGCATCCCAGGATACCGGGTGTGAGTTTTTACTTCCTCTGTTGATCAGCGGCCATTGACCATTGGAGTATAAAGGTGCCTGTTTTTTAAGCTAGTCTAGTCCATAATAAAAGCGCAAGCTATGGAGGACTCTGACGCGTTAGAGAGTACTCCCTCTTTAACAAAGTCTCATTCCTGTGTTTATTGTGAGGAGGTTCTTGTAGATCAGCCTGCTCAACAATGTTTCACATGTCTTTATAAAGTTGCGGCATCTAAAACTAAAGGGATGTCTAGTACTACTGAGCCAACCACCTCTGAGGGCTCCCCGTCACGTGAGGTGCGTTCCCTGCTTTCATCTCCGAGTGCACATGCAGCGCCCCAGGGTCCAACCATTACTTCCACAGGAGAGATTCGTTGGCCGTCAGATTTTGCGGATCAACTGCAAACAGCGTTATCGAAAGTGATCCATGCCTTACCACATTCTGCTAAGTGCAAGCGTAGGGCGTATCATAGCGGCCCGGCCCAGGGTTTATCTACGCCTATGGAAATATCATAGGCGTTATACATTGACGAGACCCACTCCAACTCTTCGGAAGAGGCTCCTTCTGGGTCTGAGTCCGTGTCATCTCATCCTCCGGCTGCGGAGGAGCCTGACTTTAGGTTAAGAATGGAGAATTTGTGCTTTTTGCTGAAGCAAGTACTTGCTACTCTGAAGGTTCCGGAACTAAAGCTTCCGGAGAAACCTTCAATTGCTAAGCTTGATAAGGTATACAAGGACAGGGTGGTGCCTCAGACCTTCCCGGTTCCTGTTAAGATGGCTAATATTATTAAGAATGAATGGGAGCGATTAGGTTGTTCCTTTTCCCCTTCTTCTTCCTTTAAGAAACTGTTCCCTGTTCCGGACTCTCAGCTTGAGCTGTGGGGGACTGTCCCTAAGGTGGATGGTGCCATCTCTACGCTCGCAAAGTGGACGACTATTCCTCTCGAGCATAGTTCGTCATTTAAAGAGCCCATGGATAAAAAGTAGGAAAACCTGTTAAGGAAAATGTTTCAACACACGGGGTTTAATTTTCAACCGTCAGCGGCTGTAGCCGTGGTTTTCGGAGCTGCGACATATTGGTGTCAATCCCTGTGTGATATGGTCGAGAGGGAGACTTCCATCGACGAGATACAGGATAAGATTAAGGCATTGAAGGTCGCAAATTCTTTCATTTGTGACGCCAATATGCAAATTATTCGCCTGAACGCAAAGGTTTCAGGATTTTCTGTTTTAGCTCACAGGACTCTGTGGCTAAAGTCTTGGTCTGCGGACATGACCTCTAAGTCGAGGCTGTTGTCTCTGCCTTTTCAAGGAAAGATTCTGTTTGGTCCAGGATTGGAATGGATCATATCCACGGTTACGGGAGGCAAGGGAGCTTTCCTACCGCAGGAAAAGAAGGCAAAGCCTAAAGGATCTACTTTTCATCTCTTTCACGCGGACAAGGCCCACCGCCAGCAGCCCGTCGCAAAAGCAGATCAGTCTAAGGGAACTTGGATGCCTGCTCAGTCTTGGAAGAAGTCCAAGCAGAACAAGAAGCCCGCCGAGACTAAATTGGCATGAAGGGGCGGCCACCGACCGGTCTCTGGACCAAGTAGGGGGCAGATTGTCTCTCTTCTCCGAAGCCTGGTTGCAGGATGAATCAGGACCCTTGGGTTCTGGAGGTTGTCGCCCAAGGTTACAGGATAGGGTTCAGGTCCCATCCACCCAGGGGCAGATTCCTCCTGTCAAACCTGTCTTCAAGACCGGAAAAGAGAGAGGCCTTTCTAGATTGTGTGAGGGATCTCTCCTCTCTAGGTGTTATCGTACCAGTACCCCGAGCAGAAAGGGGTCTAGTGTACTATTCAAATCTCTTTGTGGTTCCAAAGAAGGAGGGAATGTTCCGCCCGATTCTGGACCTAAGTGTTTAAACAAGTTTCTGGCTGTTCCATCGTTCAAAATGGAAACAATCAGATCTATTCTGCCCCTAGTTCAAGAGGGACAGTTCATGACAATAGACTTGAAAGATGCTTACCTTCATGTTCCAATTCACAGGGACCACTTCAAGTTCCTAAGATTTGCGTTTCTGAACCAACACTTCCAGTTTGTGGCCCTTCCCTTCGGCCTTGGGACGGGCCAGAGAGTCTTCACAAAGATTTTGGGGACGCTTCTTGTAGTGGCCAGATTCAGGGGCATTGCTGTGGCGCCCTATTTGGGCGCCATCCTAGTCCAGGCGCCGTCATTCAGCCTTGAATTGATCAATCGAGGGCTCTTCTTTTATTGCTCCAATCTCACGGTTGGAAGATCAACTCAGGAAAGAGTCCCCTGGTTCCCAGCAACAGGGTGGAGTTCCTGGGCATGATAATAGACTCTATGTCCATGAAAATATTTCTCACAGATCAACGAAGCAGGAAGATTGCGTCCACCTGTCTTGCCCTTCAGTCTTACTCAAGCCCTTCTGTGGCTCAGTGTATGGAGATGATTGGACTCTTGGTTTCCAGCATAGACGTCATCCCTTTTGCCAGGTTCCATCTCAGACCTCTTCAATTGTGCATGTTGAGACAGTGGAATGGCGATCATTCAGATCTATCACAGCGGATATCCATGGATGCTTGGACCAGGGACTCCCTATCTTGGTGGATCCGTCTGGAGCATCCGTCCCTGGGGACATCCTTCCTGAGACCGTCTTGGGAGATTGTGACCACGGATGCGAGTCTGGCAGGATGGGGAGCTGTTTGGGGTGCCAGGATGGCATAAGGAAAATGGACCCGGAAGCAGTCTCTCCTTCTGATAAATATTCTGAAACTTCGAGCAATGTACAATGCTCTGAGGGCGTGGCGTCCAGACTCAATTGCAAGCTACCCCGATATGGGTCGAGGGATCCCCAGGCAGAGCTGATAGATGCCTTAGTGGTGCCTTGGGGATTCAGCCTAGCTTACATTTTTCCACCGTTACCACTTCTACCTTGTGTAGTGGCACGCATCAAGCAGGAGCAAGCTTCGGCCATCCTGATTGCTCCTTCATGGCCGTGGATGACGTGGTTTGCGGATCTAGTGGGGATGTCATCCTCTCCGCCATGGAGGTTACCCTGTCGCAGGGATCTGCTGGAACAGGGTCCCTTTCAACATCAAAATCTCGTTTCTCTGAGGCTGAATACGTGGAGATTGAATGCTAAGTCTTAGCCAAGAGAGGTTTTGTTGAAAATGTGATTGACACTCTAGTTCAGGCAAGAAAGCCAGTCACTTGTCGCATCTACCATAAGGTGTGGATGACTTACTTGTCCTGGTGTGAGAAACACAGGTATCCTTGGCACAAGGTGAAGGTATCCAGGATTCTGTCCTGTCTCCAAGAAGGTTTGGAGAAGGGTCTTGCTGCCAGTTCCTTAAAGGGACAGATTTCGGCTTTATCAGTCTTGTGGCACAAGAGACTCGCTGAGCTTCCTGACATTCAATCTTTTGTTCAGGCTCTGTCTAGAATCAGACCTGTCTTTAGGCAGTCTGCTCCCACATGGAGCTTTAACTTGGTCCTTAAGGTATTGCAGAGGGTTCCGTTTGAGCCTATGACCTCTATTTATGAAAGTCTGGCGGACCTGATCAGACAGTGCGGATCAGGTCCGCCAGACCTCGCCGAGCTCACAAGAGCTGCTGGTGCAACGCCGCCCCTGCAGAATCACGGCCAATGGGCCGCCAGCAGGGGGGGTGTCAATCAACCCGATCGTACTCGATCGGGTTGATTTCCGGCGATGTCTGTCCGCCTGCTCAGAGCAGGCGGACAGGTTATGGAGCAGCGGTCTTTGTGACCGCTGCTTCATAATTGTTGTTTCTGGTGAGCCTGCAGGCTCGCCAGAAACACGGGGCATCAAGCTCCATACGGAGCTTGATAAATATGCCCCTATGCATTCTATTGACATTAAGATTCTGTCCTGGAAGGTTCTCTTTCTGTTGGCCATTGCATTGGCACGCAGAGTATCTGAGCTTACTGCCTTGCAATTTGAGCCTCCTAATCTGGTCTTTCATGCGGATAAGGCTGTTCTTCGCACCAGTTTGGGGTTTCTTCCCAAGGTGGTGTCTAACCGTAACATCAATCAGGAAATAATTGTTCCTTCTTTGTGTCCTAACCCTTCTTCTTCTAAGGAAAGTTTACTTCATAATATGGATGTGGTTCGGGCCTTAAAGTTATATCTTCAGGCTACGAAGGATTTCAGACAGTCTACATCTTTACACTTTTTGTGGTGTATGCCGGGAAGCGCAAGGGGCAGAGGGCCTCTTCTACTATTTTTGTCCTTTTGGTTGATGAGCTTGATTCGCTTGGCCTATGAGACAGTGGGAAATAAGCCTCCTCAGAGGATCACGGCTCATTCAACTAGAGCTGTGGCTTCGTCTTGGTCCTTCAAAAATGAGGCCTCTATAGAGCAGATTTGTAAGGCGGCTACCTGGTCCTCCTAACACACTTTTACAAAGTTTTACAAATTTTACGTTTTTGCTTCTGCGGAAGCTGTTTTTGGGAGAAAGGTTTTACAGGCTGTGGTGCCCTCTGATTAGGGTCCGCACTTTTTACTCTCCCGGTTTCATTCAGTGTCCTCTAAAGCTTGGGTATATGTTTCCCAAAAGTAATGAATGAAGCCATGGACTCTCCTCCCCTTTAGATGAAAAACATAAATTATGCTTACCTGGTCATTTTATTTCCATCCTGGGGAGGAGAGTCCACGGCTCCCGCCCATAACTCTGGTGGGCGGACCAAAATTTAATTTATCTTCTGGCACCATTTATACCCTGATATTTTTCCTACTGTTCCTTGTTTCCTCTGCAGAATGACTGGGGGATGAGGGGAGTGGGGGAGGTATTTAAGCCTTTGGCTGGGGTGTCTTTGCCTCCTCCTGGTGGCCAGGTTCTTATTTCCCAAAAGTAATAAATGAAACCGTGGACTCTCCTCCCCACGATGGAAATAAAATGATCAGGTAAGCATAATTTATGTTTCTTCTGTTAAGTGTGATCAGTCCACGGGTCATCATTACTTCTGGGATATTACTCCTCCCCAACAGGAAGTGCAAGAGGATTCACCCAGCAGAGCTGCATATAGCTCCTCCCCTCTACGTCACCCCCAGTCATTCTCTTGCACCCAACGACTAGATAGGATGTGTGAGAGGACTATGGTGATTTTATTTAGTTTTATTTCTTCAATCAAAAGTTTGTTATTTTTTAATAGCACCGGAGTGTGTTATTCCTTCTCTGGTGGAGTTTGAAGAAGAATCTACCAGAGTTTTTACTATGATTTTAGCCGGAGTTGTTAAGATCATATTGCTGTTTCTCGGCCATCTGAGGAGAGGTAAACTTCAGATCAGGGGACAGCGGGCAGTTTAATCTGCAAAGAGGTATGTAGCAGTTTTTATTTTCTGACAATGGAATTGATGAGAAAATCCTGCCATACCGACATAATATCATGTATGTATATTTAACATTTAAGTATTCTGGGGAATGGTACTTCACTGGAATTACACTGTGTATATAAGGCTTTAGCCTAATTGCAAAGCAACAGGTTTTTTAATAAATCTTAATTTATGTTAAACGTTTTTGCTGGAATGTAAAATCGTTTTCATTTTCTGAGGTACTGGGTGAATAAAATGTTTGGGCACTATTTTTCCACTTGGCAGTTGCTTGATCTAATTATGACAGTTTACTGATCTCTCTCACTGTTGTGTGTGAGGGGGAGGGACCTTTTTTTGGCGCTTTTGCTACGCATCAAAAATTTCTGTCAGAAGCTCATTGTTTTTTCCTGCATGTTCCGGTTTATCTCTACAGAACTCAGGGGTCTTCAAAGCTTGTTTGAGGGAAGTAATCTAACAGAGCTGTGAGATTATAGTTGACTGTGATAAAAAACGTTTATTCTTTAACTTTTTTATGCCATCAGGGTTAGTTTTTCTTTGCTAATGGGAACAAACCTTTGCTAAATTGTGTTTTGTTTTTCAAAGTTTATTGATTTCAACTGTTATATATCTTTCAGTGCTTCTTAAAGCACAGTACGTTTTTCATTGTGTTTTACTTGAATAATATTTCCAAGTTGCAAGTTTATTTGCTAGTGTGTTAAACATGTCTGATTCAGAGGATGAGACCTGTACTATTTGTGCCAACGCCAAAGTGGAGCCCAATAGAAATTTATGTACTAACTGTATTGATGCTACTTTAAATAAAGGTCAATCTGTACAAATTGAACAAATTTCACCAAACAACGAGGGGAGAGTTATGCCGACTAACTCGCCTCACGTGACAGTACCTGCATCTCCCGCTCGGGAGGTGCGCGATATGGTGGCGCCCAGTACATCTGGGCGGCCATTACAAGATATGGCTACTGTTATGACTGAGGTTTTGGCTAAATTACCAGAACTAAGAGGCAAGCGTGATCACTCTGGGGTGAGAACAGAGTGCGCTGATAATGCTAGGGCCATGTCAGATACTGCGTCACAGGTGGCAGAACATGAGGACGGAGAGCTTCATTCTGCGGCTGACAGTTCTGATCCAAACAGATTGGATTCAGATATTTCAAATTTTAAATTTAAGCTGGAAAACCTCCGTGTATTACTAGGGGAGGTGTTAGCGGCCCTGAATGATTGTAACACAGTTGCAATACCAGAGAAAATGTGTAGGTTGGATAAATATTTTGCTGTACCAACAAGTACTGACGTTTTTCCTATACCTAAGAGACTAACTGAAATTATTACTAAGGAGTGGGATAGACCCGGTGTGCCGTTCTCACCCCCTCCGATATTTAGAAAGATGTTTCCAATAGACACCGCCACACGGGACTTATGGCAAACGGTCCCTAAGGTGGAGGGAGCAGTTTCTACTTTAGCTAAGCGTACCACTATCCCGGTAGAGGATAGCTGTGCCTTTTCAGATCCAATGGATAAAAAGTTAGAGGGTTACCTTAAGAAAATGTTTGTTCAACAAGGTTTTATATTGCAACCCCTTGCATGGATTGCGCCGGTCACGGCTGCAGCGGCATTCTGGATTGAGTCTCTAGAAGAGAACCTTAGTTCAGCTACGCTGGACGACATTTCGGACAGGCTTAGAATACTTAAGCTAGCTAATTCATTCATTTCGGAAGCCGTAGTACATTTAACTAAACTTACGGCTAAGAATTCCGGATTCGCCATTCAGGCGCGTAGAGCATTGTGGCTAAAATCCTGGTCAGCTGATGTAACTTCTAAGTCCAAATTACTTAATATACCTTTCAAGGGACAGACCTTATTTGGGCCCGGTTTGAAAGAAATTATCGCTGACATTACAGGAGGTAAGGGCCACGCCCTGCCTCAAGACAAAGCCAAACCTAAGGCTAGACAGTCTAATTTTCGTTCCTTTCGGAATTTCAAAGCAGGAGCAGCATCAACTTCCACTGCTCCAAAACAAGAAGGATCTGGTACTCGCTACAGACAAGGCTGGAGACCTAACCAGTCCTGGAACAAGGGCAAGCAGGCCAGGAAACCTGCTGCTGCCCCTAAAACAGCATGAATTGAGGGCCCCCGATCCGGGATCGGATCTAGTGGGGGGCAGACTTTCTCTCTTCGCCCAGGCTTGGGCAAGAGATGTCCAGGATCCCTGGGCGCTAGAGATAATATCTCAGGGATACCTTCTGGACTTCAAATACTCTCTTCCAAGAGAGATTTCATCTGTCAAGGTTGTCAACAAACCAAACAAAGAAAGAAGCGTTTCTACGCTGCATACAAGAACTATTGTTAATGGGAGTAATCCATCCAGTTCCACGGTCGGAACAGGGACAGGGGTTTTACTCAAATCTGTTTGTGGTTCCCAAAAAAGAGGGAACTTTCAGACCAATCCTGGATTTAAAGATCCTAAACAAATTCCTAAGAGTTCCATCATTCAAAATGGAGACTATTCGGACAATTTTACCCATGATCCAAGAAGGTCAGTACATGACCACAGTGGATTTAAAGGATGCTTACCTTCACATACCGATTCACAAAGATCATTACCGGTATCTAAGGTTTGCCTTTCTAGACAGGCATTACCAGTTTGTAGCTCTTCCATTCGGATTGGCTACAGCTCCAAGAATCTTCACAAAGGTTCTAGGTGCTCTTCTGGCGGTACTAAGACCGCGGGGAATTTCGGTAGCTCCGTACCTAGACGACATTCTGATACAAGCTTCAAGCTTTCAAACTGCCAAGTCTCATACAGAGTTAGTACTGGCTTTTCTAAGGTCACATGGATGGAAGGTGAACGAAAAGAAAAGTTCACTCGTTCCACTCACAAGAGTTCCCTTCCTGGGGACTCTTATAGATTCTGTAGAAATGAAGATTTACCTGACAGAGGACAGGTTAACAAGACTTCAAAGTGCTTGCCGCACCCTTCATTCCATTCAACACCCGTCAGTGGCTCAATGCATGGAGGTAATCGGCTTAATGGTAGCGGCAATGGACATAGTGCCATTTGCTCGCTTACACCTCAGACCACTGCAACTATGCATGCTAAGTCAGTGGAATGGGGATTACTCAGACTTGTCCCCTTCTCTGAATCTGGATCAAGAGACCAGAAATTCTCTTCTATGGTGGCTTTCTCGGCCACATCTGTCCAGGGGGATGCCATTCAGCAGACCAGACTGGACAATTGTAACAACAGACGCCAGCCTTCTAGGTTGGGGTGCCGTCTGGAATTCTCTGAAGGCTCAGGGACAATGGAGTCAGGAGGAGAGTCTCCTGCCAATAAACATTCTGGAATTGAGAGCAGTTCTCAATGCCCTCCTGGCTTGGCCCCAGTTGACAACTCGGGGATTCATCAGGTTTCAGTCGGACAACATCACGACTGTAGCTTACATCAACCATCAGGGAGGGACAAGGAGCTCCCTAGCAATGATGGAAGTATCAAAGATAATTCGCTGGGCAGAGTCTCACTCTTGCCACCTGTCAGCAATCCACATCCCGGGAGTGGAGAACTGGGAGGCGGATTTCTTAAGTCGTCAGACTTTTCATCCGGGGGAGTGGGAACTTCATCCGGAGGTCTTTGCCCAAATACTTCGACGTTGGGGCAAACCAGAGATAGATCTCATGGCGTCTCGACAGAACGCCAAGCTTCCTCATTACGGGTCCAGATCCAGGGACCCAGGAGCAGTCCTAATAGATGCCCTGACAGCACCTTGGGACTTCAGGATGGCTTATGTGTTTCCACCCTTCCCGATGCTTCCTCGATTGATTGCCAGAATCAAACAGGAGAGAGCATCAGTGATTCTAATAGCACCTGCATGGCCACGCAGGACTTGGTATGCAGACCTGGTGGACATGTCATCCTGTCCACCTTGGTCTCTACCTCTGAAACAGGATCTCCTGATACAGGGTCCTTTCAAGCATCAAAATCTAACTTCTCTGAAGCTGACTGCTTGGAAATTGAACGTTTGATTTTATCAAGACGTGGGTTTTCTGAGTCAGTTATTGACACCTTAATACAGGCTAGGAAGCCTGTTACCAGAAAGATTTACCATAAGATATGGCGTAAATACCTATATTGGTGTGAATCCAAAGGTTACTCTTGGAGTAAGGTTAGGATTCCTAGGATATTGTCTTTTCTACAAGAAGGTTTAGAAAAGGGTTTATCCGCTAGTTCATTAAAGGGACAGATCTCAGCTCTGTCTATTCTGTTACACAAACGTCTGTCAGAAGTGCCAGACGTTCAGGCTTTTTGTCAGGCTTTGGCGAGGATTAAGCCTGTGTTTAAAACTGTTGCTCCGCCATGGAGTTTAAACCTTGTTCTTAACGTTTTACAGGGCGTTCCGTTTGAACCCCTCCATTCCATTGATATAAAGTTATCTTGGAAAGTTCTATTTTTAATGGCTATTTCCTCGGCTCGAAGAGTCTCTGAGTTATCAGCCTTACATTGTGATTCTCCTTATTTGATTTTTCATTCAGATAAGGTAGTTCTGCGTACTAAACCTGGGTTCTTACCTAAAGTAGTCACTAACAGGAATATCAATCAAGAGATTGTTGTTCCTTCTTTGTGCCCAAATCCTTCTTCGAAGAAGGAACGTCTACTGCACAATCTGGACGTAGTTTGTGCCCTAAAATTTTACTTACAGGCAACTAAGGAATTTCGACAAACATCTTCTCTGTTTGTCGTGTACTCTGGTCAGAGGAGAGGTCAAAAGGCTTCTGCTACCTCTCTTTCCTTTTGGCTTCGTAGTATAATACGTTTAGCTTATGAGACTGCTGGACAGCAGCCTCCTGAAAGGATTACAGCTCATTCTACTAGAGCTGTGGCTTCCACTTGGGCCTTCAAGAATGAGGCCTCTGTTGAACAGATTTGCAAGGCTGCAACTTGGTCTTCGCTTCATACTTTTTCCAAATTTTACAAATTTGACACTTTTGCTTCCTCGGAGGCTATTTTTGGGAGAAAGGTTCTTCAGGCAGTGGTTCCTTCTGTATAAAGATCCTGGCTATCCCTCCCGTCATCCGTGTACTTTTGCTTTGGTATTGGTATCCCAGAAGTAATGATGACCCGTGGACTGATCACACTTAACAGAAGAAAACATAATTTATGCTTACCTGATAAATTCCTTTCTTCTGTAGTGTGATCAGTCCACGGCCCGCCCTGTTTTTTTAAGGCAGGCAGTTATTTTTTAAATTATACTCCAGTCACCACTACACCCTTGGTTTCTCCTTTCTCGTTGGTCCTTGGTCGAATGACTGGGGGTGACGTAGAGGGGAGGAGCTATATGCAGCTCTGCTGGGTGAATCCTCTTGCACTTCCTGTTGGGGAGGAGTAATATCCCAGAAGTAATGATGACCCGTGGACTGATCACACTACAGAAGAAAGGAATTTATCAGGTAAGCATAAATTATGTTTTTTTCCTAGAAATTAAATGTATGGTTGTAATTCATGATGATTACATTGATGGCTTCAGTAATGTAATTTTAGAAACAACCCACATATTTTTCAACCCTATGAATAAAATTCTTTTCAGACCAACATATTTACTTTCTGTGGGAACATGTTGACTTTGCATATTGCACACAATGTTATAGCTTTTTTATTACTATTGATTTTTTTATTATCTAAGTGGTAAATCATTTTTTTTTTCAACATGTTTAGGGCAGCGCTTTGCTCTTATGGAAGAAAAGGTTGTTTTATCAGCAATCCTGAGAAATTTTTCAGTCCAAGCAACTCAGAAACGCGAAGAGCTTTGTCTTGTAGGAGAATTGATCCTTCGTCCGCAAGATGGCATGTGGATTAGTCTGAAGAAAAGATCAAATGTTTATCAGGAATAAAGCCTTGTGTATAAATATAAAAGAGAGATTTTTCTTGGTTTGATGACTGATTAATTTTAATTGTATATATATGTAAATCTACAGCTAGGAATTTAAAATTAATGTATATTTGTTAGTTTACTTCCTGACTATCTGAGCAAAAATAATTTGATAATGCAAGAGTAAATGCTTTACTAACAGATACCTACATGGTCCATGTAATCTGGTCATTTATCTTTGTGATTTAAAGCATTAAAGGGACACTATACCCAAACATTTTCTTTCATGATTAAGGTAGAGAATATAATTTTAAACAACATTCCAATTTACTTCTATTACCTAATTTGCTTTATTCTTTAGATATACTTTAATGAAGAAATAGCAATGCACACAGTGAACCAATCACACAAGGCATCTATATGCAGCTACCAATCAGCAGTTACTAAGCATATCTAGATATGCTTTTCAGCAAAGAATATCAAGAGAATGAAGCAAAATAGATAATAGAAGTAAATTAGAAAGTTGTTTATAATTGTATGCTCTATCTAAATCACGAAAGAAAAAATTTTGGTTTCATGTCCCTTTAAGTATTTGACCATTAGCTGTGCCTTATTTTAATTTCCTTCAGATCTTCCCTACTACTGACCAAGGTATTCTATCTATCTATATATCTATCTACTTGTCTGTGTAAAATTATTTTTCACTTTACTTTATACTTTCAATGTTGTATGTAAACCTTTAATACTTTATCTTTCGGCTTTCGTAATTATGCATTTGTATGCATCTGAATTCACTGGTTTATGTTATGAGTTGTCCCTCTTCTCTGGTTCAGTATATGTGCTGTTGACTTGGTCCTCTTTGTAATATTTTATTGCTTATTATCTGTTAACTAGTCCTAAATAACTGGGAATAAGGGTTAACAACTTTAATTATCCTTGAAGAAAAATACAATGCAGTTTATGGATATTCTTTATAACACTGGGCATATAATTTGTGTCTGTTATATATTTTTTTGTTTGTGTTTGTCATTCCAACAAAAGCTAGGTTTTTTATAAAAAAAAACACTATTATGACCATATCTGTCGTCCTATCTGTTTCCATTTTATTTATATTTGGGCTTGCATTTATTTTAAAAAGATCATATAATTGTAAGCATTTTATTATCAAAACATTTTGCTTTTACAGTATGCTGCAAAATATTGAATTGATGATATGCATATTTTTATCCGTTCGTAAAAAAGATGGAAAGATTTTCTTAAAAACTGTTATTGCACTTCCTTTTTAAAATAAAACCTGGTATTTTAAACAATGTATTTATGTTTGTCATTTAATATGACTATATACTTTTAGATTAATATAATGTTAATCTTATGCAAGTGTGTTTAAATGAATGTCAAAGAAATGTCTATCACCTAGATAACGAGTTTTGAGCGCTATAGAGAAATTAATGAACGCAACAAAAGTTACATTATTTCATTTCCTATAGCTCTGCCATTTCAAGTTTTCCAACATACGCCTTTTGCGTGCTATGGTTGTGTTGAGCTCCATACCGCACACAATCGGAGCGCTGCTGAGACGTGCTTGTGCACGATTTCCACAAAGACATCAATGGGGAGAGCCGGCGGAAAAAAAAATAACACCTGGGATCGCGGAAACAAAAGTTCTGTAACGCAGCCCCATTGATTTCTATGGGGAAATAAATATACTGTTTAAACCTAACACCCTAACATAAACCCTACGTCCAAACACCCCTAATCTGCTGCCCCCATACATCACTGATGCCTGCCTACAGTTATTAACCCCTAATCTGCCGCTCCCAATATCGCCGCCACTATACTACATTTATTAACCCCTAAACCGACAGCCCCCCACATCGCAACAAGCTAAATTAAACCAAATTAACCCCTTAACGTAGCCCTAACATAACCCTAACACGCCCTAACTTTAACATAATAAAAATAAAGCTAAATTAAATTTACAATTATTAACTAAATAAACCTATTAACCTCTAAACCGACAGCCCCCCACATCGCAACAAACTAAATTAAACTATATTAACCCCTAAACCTAACCCTAACTTTAACATAATTAAATTAGATCTAAATTAAATTTACAATTATTAACTAAATAATTACTATTTAAAACTAAATACTTACCTGTGAAATAAAACCTAAGCTAGCTCCAATATAACTAATAGTTATTTCTTTCATGTAATTAGCAAGAGTCCATGAGCTAGTGACGTATGGGATATACATTCCTACCAGGAGGGGCAAAGTTTCCCAAACCTTAAAATGCCTATAAATACACCCCTCACCACACCCACAATTCAGTTTTACAAACTTTGCCTCCGATGGAGGTGGTGAAGTAAGTTTGTGCTAGATTCTACGTTGATATGCGCTCCGCAGCAAGTTGGAGCCCGGTTTTCCTCTCAGCGTGCAGTGAATGTCAGAGGGATGTGAGGAGAGTATTGCCTATTTGAATGCAGTGATCTCCTTCTACGGGGTCTATTTCATAGGTTCTCTGTTATCGGTCGTAGAGATTCATCTCTTACCTCCCTTTTCAGATCGACGATATACTCTTATATATACCATTACCTCTGCTGATTCTCGTTTCAGTACTGGTTTGGCTTTCTACAAACATGTAGATGAGTGTCCTGGGGTAAGTAAATCTTATTTTCTGTGACACTCTAAGCTATGGTTGGGCACTTTGTTTATAAAGTTCTAAATATATGTATTCAAACATTTATTTGCCTTGACTCAGAATGTTCAACATTCCTTATTTTTCAGACAGTCAGTTTCATATTTGGGATAAATGCATTTGTTTCAATCATTTTTTCTTACCTTAAAAAATTAGACTTTTTCCCTGTGGGCTGTTAGGCTCGCGGGGGCAGAAAATGCTTCATTTTATTGCGTCATTCTTGGCGCTGACTTTTTTGGCGCAAAATTTTTTTTCTGTTTCCGGCGTCATACGTGTCGCCGGAAGTTGCGTCATTTTTTGACGTTTTTTGCGTCAAAAATGTTGGCGTTCCGGATGTGGCGTCATTTTTGGCGCCAAAAGCATTTAGGCGCCAAATAATGTGGGCGTCTTTTTTGGCGCTAAAAAATATGGGCGTCACTTTTGTCTCCACATTATTTAAGTCACATTATTTATTGCTTCTGGTTGCTAGAAGCTTGTTCACTGGCATTTTTTTCCCATTCCTGAAACTGTCATTTAAGGAATTTGATCAATTTTGCTTTATATGTTGTTTTTTTCTTTTACATATTGCAAGATGTTCCACGTTGCAACTGAGTCAGAAGATACTTCAGGAAAATCACTGCCCAGTGCTGGAGCTACCAAGCTAAGTGTATCTGCTATAAACTTTTGGTATCTGTTTCTCCAGCTGTTGTTTGTATTGCATGTCATGTCAAACTTATTAATGCAGATAAAATTTCCTTTAGTACTGTTACATTACCTGTTGCTGTTCCGTCAACATCTAATTTTCAGAGTGTTCCTGATAACATAAGAGATTTTATTTTTTAAATCCATTAAGAAGGCTATGTCTGTTATTTCTCCTTCTAGTATACATAAAAGTCTTTTAAAACTTCTCTTTTTTCAGATGAATTTTTAAATGAACATCATCATTCTGATACTGATAATGGTTCTTCTGGTTCAGAGGTTTCTGTCTCAGAGGTTGATGCTGATAAATCTTTGTATTTGTTCAAGATGGAATTTATTCGTTCTTTACTTAAAGAAGTATTATTTGCATTAGAAATAGAGGATTCTGGTCTTCTTGATACTAAATGTAAACGTTTAAATAAGGTTTTTAAATCTCCTGTAGTTATTCCAGAAGTGTTATCTCCCTGATGCTATTTCTGAAGTAATTTCCAGGGAATGGAATAATTTGGGTAATTTATTTACTCCTTCTAGACGTTTAAGCAATTATATCCTGTGCCATCTGACAGATTAGAGTTTTTTGGGACAAAAATCCCTAAGGTTATGGGGCTGTCTCTACTCCTGCTAATGTACTACTATTCCTACGGCAGATAGTACTTCATTTAAGGATCCTTTAGATAGGAAAATTGAATCCTTTCTAAGAAAAGCTTACTTATGTTCAGGTAATCTTCTTAGACCTGCTATATTTTTAGCGGATGTTGCTGCAGCTTCAACTTTTTGGTTAGAAGCTTTAGCGCAACAAGTAACAGATCATAATTTTATCGCATTATTATTATTCTATAACATGCTAATAATTTTATTGGTGATACCATCTTTTGATATCATTAGAGTTGATGTCAGGTATATGTCTCTAGCTATTTTAGCTAGAAAAGCTTTATGGATTAAACTTGGAATGCTGATATGTCTTCTAAGTCAACTTTGCTTTCCCTTTCTTTCCAGGGTAAATAATCATTTTCGTTCCTTTCCTCACAACAAGGAACAAAAGCCTGATCCTTCATCCTCAGGAGCGGTATCAGTTTGGAAACTATTTCCAGTTTGGAATATATCCAAGCCTTATAGAAACCTATAGCCAGCTCCTAAGTACCTATGAAGGTGCGGCCCTTATTCCAGCTCAGCTGGTATGGGGCAGATTACGTTTCTCCAACATAGGTGTGTCCGGTCCACGGCGTCATCCTTACTTGTGGGATATTCTCTTCCCCAACAGGAAATGGCAAAGAGCCCAGCAAAGCTGGTCACATGATCCCTCCTAGGCTCCGCCTACCCCAGTCATTCTCTTTGCCGTTGTACAGGCAACATCTCCACGGAGATGGCTTAGAGTTTTTTAGTGTTTAACTGTAGTTTTTATTATTCAATCAAGAGTTTGTTATTTTAAAATAGTGCTGGTATGTACTATTTACTCAGAAACAGAAAAGAGATGAAGATTTCTGTTTGTATGAGGAAAATGATTTTAGCACCGTAACTAAAATCCATGGCTGTTCCACACAGGACTGTTGAGAGCAATTAACTTCAGTTGGGGGAACAGTGTGCAGTCTCTTACTGCTTGAGGTATGACACATTCTAACAAGACGATGTAATGCTGGAAGCTGTCATTTTCCCTATGGGATCCGGTAAGCCATGTTTATTAAGATAGTAAATAAGGGCTTCACAAGGGCTTATTAAGACTGTAGACTTTTTCTGGGCTAAATCGATTCATTATTAACACATATTTAGCCTTGAGGAATCATTTATTCTGGGTATTTTGATATGATTATATCGGCAGGCACTGTTTTAGACACCTTATTCTTTAGGGGCTTTCCCTAATCATAGTCAGAGCCTCATTTTCGCGCCGGTATGGCGCACTTGTTTTTGAGGACAGCATGGCATGCAGCTGCATGTGTGTGGAGCTCTGATACATAGAAAAGTCTTTCTGAAGGCATCATTTGGTATCGTATTCCCCTTTGGGCTTGGTTGGGTCTCAGCAAAGCAGATTCCAGGGACTGTAAAGGGGTTAAATATAAAAACGGCTCCGGTTCCGTTATTTTAAGGGTTAAAGCTTCCAAATTTGGTGTGCAATACTTTTAAGGCTTTAAGACACTGTGGTGAAATTTTGGTGAATTTTGAACAATTCCTTCATACTTTTTCGCAATTGCAGTAATAAAGTGTGTTTAGTTTAAAATTTAAAGTGACAGTAACGGTTTTATTTTAAAACGTTTTTTGTGCTTTGTTATCAAGTTTATGCCTGTTTAACATGTCTGAACTACCAGATAGATTGGGTTCTGACTGTGGGGAAACCAAGGTTCCTTCTCATTTAACTATATGTATTTTATGTCATAAAAAAATTTAGTAAAAATGATGCCCAAGATGATTCCTCAAGTGAGGGGAGTAAGCATGGTACTGCATCATCCCCTCCTTCGTCTACACCAGTCTTGCCCATACAGGAGGCCCCTAGTACATCTAGTGCGCCAATACTCCTTACTATGCAACATTTAACGGCTGTAATGGATATTTCTATCAAAAACATTTTAGCCAATATGCCCACTTATCAGTGAAAGCGCGACTGCTCTGTTTTAGAAAATTCTGTAGAGCATGAGAACGCTGATGATATGGTTTCTGAAGGGCCCCTACACCAGTCTGAGGGGGCCAGGGAGGTTTTGTCTGAGGGAGAAATTTCAGATTCAGGAAACATTTCTCAACAAGCTGAACCTGATGTGATTACTTTTAAATTTAAGTTGGAACATCTCCGCGCTCTGCTTAAGGAGGTGTTATCCAATTTGGATGATTGTGATTATCTGGTCATTCCAGAACCACTATGTAAAATGGAAAAGTTCTTAGAGGCCCCGGGGCCCCCCGAAGCTTTTCCTATATCCAAGCGGGTGGCGTACATTGTTAGTAAAGAATGGGACAGGCCCGGTATACCTTTAGTACCTCCCCCCATATTTATAAAATTGTTTTCCTATAGTCGACCCCAGAAAGGACTGCTGGCAGACAGTCCCCAAGGTCGAGGGGGCGGTTTCTACTCTACACAAGCGCGCCACTATACCCATAGAAGATAGTTGTGCTTTCCAAGATCCTATGGATAAAAAATTAGAAGGTCTGCTAAAAAAGATGTTTGTTCAGCAAGGTTCCCTTCTACAACCAATTGCATGCATTGTCCCTGTCACTGCAGCCGCGTGTTTCTAGTTTGATGAGATAGGAAAGGCGATTATTAGTAATTCTTCTTCTTATGAGGAGATTATGGACAGAATTCGTGCTCTTAAATTGGCTAATTCTTTCACCCTAGACGCCACCTTGCAATTGGCTAGGTTAGCGGCGAAAAAATTCTGGGTTTGCTATTGTGGCGCAGAGCGCTTTGGTTAAAATCTTGGGCAGCGGATGCGTCTTCCAAGAACAAATTGCTTGACATTCCTTTCAAGGGGAAAACACTCTTTGGCCCTGACTTGAAAGAGATTATCTCTGATATCACTGGGGGCAAGGGCCACGCCCTTCCTCAGGATAGGTCTTTTCAAGACCAAAAATAAACCTAAGTTTCGTCCCTTTCGCAGAAACGGATCAGCCCCAAGGGCTACGTCCTCTAAGCAGGAAGGTAATACTTCTCAAGCCAATCCAGCCTGGAGACCTATGCAAGGCTGGAACAAAGGAAAGCAGGCCAGGAAACCTGCCACTGCTACCAAGACAGCATGAAATGCGGGCCCCCGATCCGGGACCGGATCTGGTGGGGGGCAGACTCTCTCTCTTCGCTCAGGCTTGGGCAAGAGATGTTCTGGATCCTTGGGCGCTAGAAATAGTCTCCCAAGGTTATTCTCTGGAGTTCAAGGGGCTTCCTCCAAGGGGGAGGTTCCACAGGTCTCAGTTGTCTTCAGACCACATAAGAAGACAGGCATTCTTACATTGGGTAGAAGACCTGCTAAAAATGGGAGTGATTCATCCTGTTCCATTAGGAGAACAAGGGATGGGGTTCTACTCCAATCTGTTCATAGTTCCCAAAAAAGAGGGAACGTTCAGACCAATCTTAGATCTCAAGATCTTGAACAAGTTTCTCAAGGTTCCATCGTTCAAGATGGAAACCATTCGAACACTTCTTCCTTCCATCCAGGAAGGTCAATTCATGACCAAGGTGGATTTCAAGGATGCGTATCTACATATTCCTATCCACAAGGAACATCATCGGTTCCTAAGGTTTGCATTCCTGGACAAGCATTTCCAGTTCGTGGCGTTTTCTTTCGGATTAGCCACTGCTCCTAGGATTTTCTCATAGGTACTAGGGTCCCTTCTGGCGGTGCTAAGACCAAGGGGCATTGCTGTAGTACCTTACTTGGACGACATTCTGATTCGAGCGTCGTCCCTTCCTCAAGTAAAGGCTCACACGGACATTGTCCTGGCCTTTCTCAGATCTCACGGATGGAAAGTGAACGTGGAAAAGAGTTCTCTATCTCCGTCAACGAGGGTTCCCTTCTTGGGAACTATAATAGACTCCTTAGAAATGAGGATTTTTCTGACAGAAGCCAGAAAAACAAAACTTCTAGACTCTTGTCGGATACTTCATTCCTTTCCTCTTCCTTCCATAGCGCAGTGCATGGAAGTGATAGGTTTGATGGTAGCGGCAATGGACATAGTTCCTTTTGTGCGCATTCATCTAAGACCATTACAACTGTTCATGCTCAGTCAGTGGAATGGGGACTATTCAGACTTGTCTCCGAAGATACAAGTAAATCAGAGGACCAGAGACTCATTCCGTTGGTGACTGTCCCTGGACAACCTGTCACAAGGGATGACCTTCCGCAGACCAGAGTGGGTCATTGTCACGACCGACGCCAGTCTGATGGGCTGGGGCGCGGTCTGGGGATCCCTGAAAGCTCAGGGTCTTTGGTCTCGGGTAGAATCTCTTCTACCGATAAATATTCTGGAACTGAGAGCGATATTCAATGCTCTCAAAGCTTGGCCTCAGCTAGCGAGGGCCAAGTTCATACATCAACCATCAGGGGGGAACAAGGAGTTCCCTAGCGATGGAAGAAGCGACCAAAATCATTCTATGGGCGGAGTCTCACTCCTGCCACCTGTCTGCTATCCACATCCCAGGAGTGGAAAATTGGGAAGCGGATTTTCTGAGTCGTCAGACATTGCATCCGGGGGAGTGGGAACTCCATCCGGAAATCTTTGCCCAAGTCACTCAACCGTGGGGCATTCCAGACATGGATCTGATGGCCTCTCGTCAGAACTTTAGAGTTCCTTACTACGGGTACAGATCCAGGGATCCCAAGGCGGCTCTAGTGGATGCACTAGTAGCACCTTGGACCTTCAAACTAGCTTATGTGTTCCCGCCGTTTCCTCTCATCCCCAGGCTGGTAGCCAGGATCAATCAGGAGAGGGCGTCGGTGATTTTGATAGCTCCTGCGTGGCCACGCAGGACTTGGTATGCAGATCTGGTGAATATGTCATCGGCTCCACCATGGAAGCTACCTTTGAGACGAGACCTTCTTGTTCTAGGTCCGTTCGACCCACTCCAGCTGACTGCTTGGAGATTGAACGCTTGATCTTATCAAAGCGAGGGTTCTCAGATTCTGTTATTAATACTCTTGTTCAGGCCTGAAAGCCTGTAACCAGAAAAATTACCACATAATTTGGTATATCTGTTGGTGTGAATCTGCAGGATTCCCTTGGGACAAGGTTAAGATTCCTAAGAGTCTATCCTTCCTTCGAGAAGGATTGGAAAAAGGATTATCTGCAAGTTCCTTGATGGGACAGATTTCTGCCTTGTCTGTGTTACTTCACAAAAAGCTGGCAGCTGTGCCAGATGTTCTAGCCTTTGTTCAGGCTCTGGTTAGAATCAAGCCTGTTTACAAAATTTTGACTCCTCCTTGGAGTCTCAACCTAGTTCTTTCAGTTCTTCAGGGGGTTCCGTTTGAACCCTTACATTCCGTTGATATTAAGTTATTATCTTGGAAAGTTTTGTTTTTGGTTGCAATTTCTTCTGCTAGAAGAGTTTCAGAATTATCTGCTCTGCAGTGTTCTTCTCCTTATCTGGTGTTCCATGCAGATAAGGTGGTTTTGCGTACTAAACCTGGTTTTCTTCCAAAAGTTGTTTCTAACAAAAACATTAACCAGGAGATAGTTGTGCCTTCTTTGTGTCCTAATCCAGTTTCAAAGAAGGAACGTTTGTTGCACAACTTGGATGTAGTTCGTGCTCTCAAATTTTACTTAGCAGCTACTAAGGATTTCAGACAAACTTTGTCTTTGTTTGTTGTTTATTCTGGTAAAAGGAGAGGTCAAAAAGCAACTTCTACCTCTCTCTCCTTCTGGATTAAAAGCATTATCCGATTGGCTTATGAGACTGCCGGACGGCAGCCTCCTGAAAGAATCACAGCTCACTCCACTAGGGCTGTGGCTTCCACATGGGCCTTCAAGAACGAGGCTTCTGTTGATCAGATATGTAAGGCAGCGACTTGGTCTTCACTGCACACTTTTTCTAAATTTTACAAATTTGATACTTTTGCTTCTTCTGAGGCTATTTTTGGGAGAAAGGTTTTGCAAGCCGTGGTGCCTTCCATTTAGGTGACCTGATTTGCTCCCTCCCTTCATCCGTGTCCTAAAGCTTTGGTATTGGTTCCCACAAGTAAGGATGACGCCGTGGACCGGACACACCTATGTTGGAGAAAACAGAATTTATGTTTACCTGATAAATTACTTTCTCCAACGGTGTGTCCGGTCCACGGCCCGCCCTGGTTTTTTTTTTTTTTTTTAATCAGGTCTGATAATTTATTTTCTTTAACTACAGTCACCACGGTAACATATGGTTTCTCCTATGCAAATATTCCTCCTTAACGTCGGTCGAATGACTGGGGTAGGCGGAGCCTAGGAGGGATCATGTGACCAGCTTTGCTGGGCTCTTTGCCATTTCCTGTTGGGGAAGAGAATATCCCACAAGTAAGGATGACGCCGTGGACCGGACACACCGTTGGAGAAAGTAATTTATCAGGTAAACATAAATTCTGTTTTTCTTCAAAGAAATTTGGATCAATTCCGTTCTTAATCTCTGGTTTCAGAACATTGTTTCAGAAAGGTACAGAATTGGCTTCAAGTTAAGGCCTCCTGCTAAGAGATTTTTTTCTTTCCCGTGTCCCAGTTAACACAGCAAAGGCTCAGCATTTCTGAAATGTGTTTCAGATCTAGAGTTGGCTGGAGTATTTATGCCAGTTCCAGTTCTGGAACAGGGGCTGGGGTTTTATTTTATCTCTTCATTGTACCAAAGAAGGTCAATTCCTTCAGACCAGTTCCGGATCTATCATTATTGAATCGTTATGTTAGGATACCAACATTCAAGATGGTTACTGTAGGACTATCCTGCCTTTTGTTTAGCAAGGGCATTATATGTCTACAATAGATTTACAGGATGTGTATCTGCATATTCCGATTCATCCAGATCACTTTTAGTGTCTGAGATTCTCTTTTTAGACAAGCATTACCAGTTTTTTGGCTCTACCGTTTGGCCTAGCCTCAGTTCCAAGAATTTTTTTCAAAGGTTCTCGGTGCCCTTCTTTCTGTAATCAGAGAACAGGGTTTTGGTATTTCCTTATTTGGACGATATCTTGGTACTTGCTCAGTCTTCTCATTTTCGAAGAATCTCATACAAATCGACTTGTGTTGTTTCTTCAAGTTCATGGTTGGAGGATCAATTTACCAATCAATTCATTGATTCCTCAGACAAGGGTAACCTTTTTAGGTTTCTAGATAGATTCAGTGTCTATGACTCTGTCCTTGTCAGACAAGAGAAGTTTAACATTGATATCAGCTTGTCAAAACCTTCAGTCACAATCATTCCCTTTGGTAGCCTTATGCATGGAAATGTTGGGTCTTAGGACTGCCGCATCAGATGCGATCTCCTTTGCTCGTTTTCACATGCAACCTCTTCAGCTCTGTATGCTGAACCAATGGTGCAGGGATTACTCAAAGATATCTCAATTAATATCTTTAAACCGATTTTACGACACTCTCTGACATGGTGGACAGATCACCATCGTTTAGTTCAGGGGGCTTCTTGTTCTTCCGACCTGGACTATAATCTCAACAGATGCAAGTCTTACAGGTTGGGGAGCTGTGTGGGGGTATCTGACGGCACAAGGGGTTTGGGAATCTCAGGAGGTGAGATTTCCGATCAATATTTTGGAACTCCGTGCAATTTTCAGAGCTCTTCAGTCTTGGCCTCTTCTGAAGAGAGAGTTGTTCATTTGTTTTCAGATAGACAATGTCACAACTGTGGCATACATCAATCATCAAGGAGGGACTCACAGTCCTCTGGCTATGAAAGAAGTATCTCGAATTTTGGTTTGGGCGGAATCCAGCTCCTGTCTAATCTCTGCGGTTCATATCCCAGGTATGGACAATTGGAAAGCGGATTATCTCAGTCGCCAAACGTTGCATCCGGGCGAATGGTCTCTTCACCCAGAGGTATTTCTTCAGATTATTCAAATGTGGGAACTTCCAGAAATAGATCTGATGGCTTCTCATCTAAACAAGAAACTTCCCAGGTATCTGTCCAGATCCCGGGATCCTCAGGCGGAGGCAGTGGATGCATTATCACTTCCTTGGAAGTATCATCCTGCCTATATCTTTCCGCCTCTAGTTCTTCTTCCAAGAGTAATCTCCTAGATTCTTAAGGAATGCTCGTTTGTTCTGCTGGTAGCTCCGGCATGGCCTCACAGGTTTTGGTATGCGGATCTTGTCCGGATGGCCTCTTGCCAACCGTGGACTCTTCCGTTAAGACCAGACCTTCTGTCTCAAGGTCCTTTTTTCCATCAGGATCTGAAATCCTTAAATTTAAAGGTATGGAGATTGAACGCTTGATTCTTGGTCAAAGAGGTTTCTCTGACTCTGTGATTAATACTATGTTTCAGGCTCGTAAATCTGTATCCAGAGAGATATATTATAGAGTCTGGAAGACTTATATTTCTTGGTGTCTTTCTCATCATTTTTCAAGGCATTCTTTTAGAATACCGAGAATATTACAGTTTCTTCAGGATGGTTTAGATAAGGGTTTGTCCGCAAGTTCCTTGAAAGGACAAATCTCTGCTCTTTCTGTTCTTTTTCACAGAAAGATTGCTATTCTTCCTGATATTCATTGTTTTGTACAAGCTTGGGTTCGTATAAAGCCTGTCATTAAGTCAATTTCTCCTCCTTGGAGTTTGAATTTGGTTCTGGGGGCTCTTCAAGCTCCTCCATTTGAACCTATGCATTCATTGGACATTAAATTACTTTCTTGGAAAGTTTTGTTCCTTTTGGCCATCTCTTCTGCCAGAAGAGTTTCTGAATTATCTGCTCTTTCTTGTGAGTCTCCTTTTCTGATTTTTCATCAGGATAAGGCGGTGTTGCGAACTTCTTTTGAATTTTTACCTAAGTTGTGAATTCCAACAACATTAGTAGAGACATTGTGGTTCCTTCATTATGTCCTAATCCTAAGAATTCTAAGGAGAAATCGTTGCATTCTTTGGATATTGTTAGAGCTTTGAAATATTATGTTGAAGCTACTAAGTCTTTCCGAAAGACTTCTAGTTTATTTGTTATCTTTTCCGGTTCTAGAAAGGCCAGAAAACTTCTGCCATTTCTTTGGCATCTTGGTTGAAATCTTTAATTCATCTTGCCTATGTTGAGTCGGGTAAAACTCCGCCTCAGAGGATTACAGCTCATTCTACTAGGTCAGTTTCTACTTCCTGGGCGTTTAGGAATGAAGCTTCAGTTGATCAGATTTGCAAAGCGGCAACTTGGTCCTCTTTGCATACTTTTACCAAATTCTACCATTTTGATGTATTTTCTTCTTCTGAAGCAGTTTTTGGTAGAAAAGTACTTCAGGCAGCGGTTTCAGTTTGAATCTTCTGCTTATGTTTTTCATTAAACTTTATTTTGGGTGTGGATTATTTTCAGCAGGAATTGGCTGTCTTTATTTTATCCCTCCCTCTCTAGTGACTCTTGTGTGGAAAGATCCACATCTTGGGTAGTCATTATCCCATACGTCACTAGCTCATGGACTCTTGCTAATTACATGAAAGAAAACATAATTTATGTAAGAACTTACCTGATAAATTCATTTCTTTCATATTAGCAAGAGTCCATGAGGCCCGCCTTTTTTTGTGGTGGTTATGATTTTTTTGTATAAAGCACAATTATTCCAATTCCTTATTTTATATGCTTTCGCACTTTTTTCTTATCACCCCACTTCTTGGCTATTCGTTAAACTGAATTGTGGGTGTGGTGAGGGGTGTATTTATAGGCATTTTAAGGTTTGGGAAACTTTGCCCCTCCTGGTAGGAATGTATATCCCATACGTCACTAGCTCATGGACTCTTGCTAATATGAAAGAAATGAATTTATCAGGTAAGTTCTTACATAAATTATGTTATTGTAGCTAGCTTAGGTTTTATTTAAAACATTTTTAATATACCCTTAAATTTTTTTTAAAAAAACCCTACTCTAGAATAAACTACCAAGGGCCCTTAAAAGGGCCTTTTGTAGGGCATTGCCCTAAGTTAAACAGCTCTTTCTTTCCTAAGATATGGTGAGTCCACGGAATCATCTATTACTAGTGGGAATATCACTCCTGGCCAGCAGGAGGAGGCAAAGAGAACCACAGCATAGTCATTCTTTTTGCCTTAGGTGCAAGGAGGAGGTGAAAATTAGGTGCCTGAAGAAGATTTTTCTAAAATCAACTTTTTATTATTTTAAAGGCCAGAGCAGGCTTGCTCTGCTCTTTACTGTCAAATCTGGGTCTAGATGTATTCCACATTAGTCTCTTCAGCAGGGCAGTGGTGGCTTTAAAACAGTTAGGTAATTGCAGGGTGGGCCTTGCTGCGTTTTCCTAACATTGTGGTACCCTAGTATAGAAAGCATGAGTAAGCTTACTCTAGCCTTTCTTTTTTACACAGGTCTCTGTGAAGAATGGCATCCTTTCATACCGGGTGTGTCGTCCTGCCGGACGACTAGATGCAGATAAGTGCTATTGATTCTTCTATGTTGGGAGATTAGGCACTTTAAAGGATTCTGCAATATAAGATGGGACTGATATATCCTAGATGGGATATTTGTGGCAGGTGCAGGCACTTACTGTGACAGTGAGACACTGGTTACCTTTGTTAGTACTGAAGGGGTTAACCAGCTTCATGAGGCTTCATTTTTTTCTTTGATGTTTAGGCGTATATCCTGTACTTTTCCTTGTGGTATGTACTAGTTCTAGTTCATGCGGGGGAAAGGGTTTTTCTGTAGCACCGTGAAACGGGTGTTTGTAATATGGGGCTTGTTTTTTAATTATCAGCCTGGTGGGTCTTATGTTTTACTGTCTATCAGCGCTTTATTATTTCATGCTTGGCGCTGTTATGGTAGTTATGAAGATGAAAAAAAAAATCTTCCTTTTTAATTTTAGCCTGTATGGTACTCGCACACTTTATGGCTCCGCCTCCTTTTTTGTTAGTAAAGAAGGCAGCGGTGCCATTTCTGTGTGTATAGTTGCACTCATGTGACCCTCCGTGTTTTCAGATTGAGAACGGAGCGGTGGGGTCAGATTGTTCTGTTAGCCTTGTCTTGATATTGCTAAGGATATTTTGGGGCTAAGATGTTTTTTTTCTGGATCCTGTTTGCATATGTAGGCAGACAGTATCTGTTCTATATTTTTCAATTAATTTAATAAAGTACATGTGAAATGTAAAACTATAAAGGCAGATTATGTTCAAATAAAAAGTTGACAAAGCCTGCTTGAAGTTAAAATATATACTTTTTTTTGTTGTTGTTTTTTTGTGTGACTGTGAAGTCCCAGTGTGTATGTTCTTTAAGATAAAACAATGAAGGTCTTTATTTAGCTAGCTGTTAATTGGAATTCATGTTTATGTATGCTGATATTTTGCAATATTATGGATTGATGGAACAGGGGGCTGTTCTGGACATTTGCATACTGATCCCCATTATCTCCTTTCGCCATGTTAGAGAGATTGGGTTTATCCTGTTTTTTGTTATGTCTCTTTAGGCTTAAAGTGACAGTATTATTTTTCAAGTTTCATTTGTTCAATGATTTGTACTAGTCTCATGTCTCTCAGGATGATGCTGTTTAGGCTATGCCACATTTTTCTCATTATTTGTCCCTATCCTTTATGGTGTCACATGTAGTGCCTTGTGGTTCCTTTCAATCTCCTGGAGGAGTTATTTGTCTACAGATTTTGCAGCTCAGGTATTCTCCAATATCTGTGGTGTTATCTGTCTTTCTTTTCTTTCAGATAAAGTGTAAGAGGACATTTAAATATTTAGATAGAAAGGTTTCTGCTAAATATGTTGCTATCCTTCATAAGTCTGATGCTGTGCAATTCGCTAGGAGCTTTTGAGGGTGAAATATCACATTCAAACAGTATAATTCCTTCATCTGATGCTGAGGAGTATCCTTCAGATTTAAACTTGAACACCTTTGTTTATGGTGAGGAGGCTTTGGCTAATTTGGGACGACTATGATATGTTTGTCGTTGTCTACCCTAGGAATCTAGTACATTTTTTAAATACAAGGATTCCTTTGTGGAAGTTTTTCCTGTTCCAGACCGTGCTAGTAGGTTTTTTCGCAGGAATGGGAGAAGTCAGGGATTTTTTTTCTCCCCGTCTCCTGTTTTAAAAAAACAAAGTTTCCTGTTGTTGTCTCCATTAAATATCAGGGTGCACCGTGCCTAAAGTAGTAGGGCATTTCTACTCTGGCTAAGTGATCTACGATTCCTAGAGAGGATAGGATAGCTGTTCTTTTCAGGATCAATGGACTAAGCTGGTGACTTATATGGAAGTTTGTATTGCCACTGTGACAAGTGTAGCATCTTATTGGTGCAATGCCTTTTCTAATTCCAATTAGATAGACTGCTTTGGAGCAGCTTCAGTACATTATTTAGGCTCTTAAGATAGCCATTTCTTTATTTCTGATGCTAGCAAACACAAGATATTTGGCTTCGCTGTTCTAGTCCGCGGGGTGTTATGAACAGTGGATTTTCCTCTGAGTCCAAGTTTCTGGTGCATCCGTACAAGCGTAGGACCTTGTGTCCTTATCTGACAGGAATAGTTCTGATATAAAGGATTTTGCCTCCATTCTGGAATTGGTCCAAGTGGGGGGTTGATTCTCTCTGTTTGTCTTCAGACTTGGATACGTGATGTTCCATATAGTCTGTGGACATTGTGCTTAAGAGTTACTACTTAGTAGTCATTCCTTCCTTGCCTGAGGCAGATTTTCTCCTCTCTATTTTTATCTATGGGCCAGATAACTGTGAGTTTTTTGCAGTGATAGTTCCAGTTCCTGTAAGAGAACAGGACCGGTGAGGTAGCTCAGTTGGTAAATGCCCTGACTACAAGAGAGCCTTTTTAAAAGATCCAAGGTCACAGGTTCAAATCCCGGCAGGGCTGACTTAGTCCTTCATTCTTCTGAGGTCGATAAAATGAGTACCATTTAAAAAAAAGGGGAGTGAATTTTGCCCTATAGTTGTCCTAATGTGTCTCAACAGGTTGTATCAGGGTACTAGGAGGGACAGTACATAGTGACCTTAGTCCTGGAGGATTCGTAATTTCAAGTTCCTGAGCTTTGCCTTTCTGTCAAACTCTTTCAGTTTGTGGCTTTGGCCTTGCCATGGTTTTCAGAAGGGGCTGTTTTGGCAGGGAATTGCTGTAGTGCCATTCCTGGACATCATAATGGTTCATGTGCCATCTTTTCCTCGAATGGAAGTGTATCTGACAATGAGTTCCCTTGGTCCAGCTACAGAGGTAGTTTCTTAGGGACCAGATTGGTTCCCTATCTCTGAAATAATTTTCAGAGGTCAGGAAATAGAGGATTTTTTCTTCTTGCTTCTTTTGGCACTCTCCTGTTTAGTCCTTCAGTGGCTCTATGTGCAGTTGCTTCATTTGTCATCATCCCTTTGCTCGATCCATCTGAGATTCTGCGGTTATGCATGTTCAGATAGTGGAGCAAGGATATTGTGGTTTTGTCTTGGAGGATAGATCTTGATCTGTCGACATGAGATTCTTTTCTGTGGATTAGAGAAGGGAGTTAATAGTGGAGTGCTTGCTTTGCTTGCAAGAGGTAGCAGGATCTTTTCCTGCATTCTTCAGAATTTTTTGGCTTTCTCAAGTACATCTGTCTCGGGACACATGCTTCCGGAGACTTTCCTATGTGTTAGTCATGGTCACTACCCTGTTGGGTTGGGGACTTTGGACTTAGGAGGAGCCTGCTCTCCCCATAACCTTTTTGGAGTAGAGAACGATCTGCAATGCTCTGATTGCTTGGCCTCAGTTGTCTTTTCCGGTTTTCTGGTTCTAGTTGCACATTTTCATTTCAGTGGTTTACATTAACCACTTGGGGGGAACCTAGAGTTCTGGATTGTTTAGTGGGCGAACGCCCACATTCTAGTTTGTTCTCTATTCTCTTTTTCTAGAATGTATACCGGAAGCGGTCTTGAGCAGTCAGATTTTTCATTCCGGGGAATGGTCTCCTGGACGGTTCTCCAGGTTAATCCTAACATGGAGGTTGCTGAAGTTGGCGATGGCAGTACGCCATGTTTCCAAGTTGTGTTTAGGGTTATGAGATCAGCAGGTTACTCTGTTAATTACTCTGGTGGTTCCTTAGGATTTTAATGGTTCCTGCATAGTCTTGCAGGATCGAGTTTTCAGACGTAGCGGAGATGTATTTCTTCCACCTTGGTGGTTGTTCCTGAGGAAGGTCCTTCTGAATTAGGGTCCTTTTTTCATCCTACTTTTGTTTTCTCTGAAGCTTTCAGCTTGGAGATTGAATGCTTAGTTCTGTCTAAGCGTGGTTTTTCTGAATCGGTCAGTGAAATCATGGTTCAGGCTCGTAAGCCTGTTACTGGTTAATTTTACCATAGGTTATGATGTAAATTTCCTCATTGGTGTGAGTCTATGGACTACTCTTGAAAGTAGGTTCCGGATTTCTAGGGGTTTTGCCCTTCTCTGCGACGTTCTGAAGAACGTTTTGTCAGTCAGTTCTCTGAAGGGTCAGATTTCTGCCTTATCCTTTTTTTTTTTTTTTTTTTTTTTTTTTTAAAAGGAGCTTTATTGAAAAAAACTTATCAAGGTACAAACTGGGCTTGGGTTACAATGTGAGCCGTTCTATATTATAACATCTTGAATATAATCTAAACATCTTGCTGAACCTAGGTTACGAAAGTTGGCATGACCCGTTTGAGTTTGTAGTTCTACATAGAGCTTAAGGTGATCCCTTTACCGCACTCATTGGTATATTACTTGGCCACTCATGGGTCAAAGTCCGATTGTCCATAGTATGTGAATGAGCGGGTATGTTGGTGAGATATCTTTCCTTTCTTCTTTTTTTTTTTTTTCCGTATAAACATTGTAAACATTTCTATAAGATTAGTGTGCGAAATTTGTATTTAGAAACTTTTACATACATAAATGGGATGGGGGGGTGGGAAAAAGAGGGGGGGGGGTTAGGTGTGTAAGTGTAACATTCCAGTGATTGTATCTGTTTGATGTCGTTCCGGAGGCCCGCGTGTAACTCTTTTAATTGCTTTTTTGTCGTTAACCCTGGTGTCTAAGTGTCTGGTGTAATATTTGTTATGAGTCTACGGGGACTGAAGGTGTTACCATTGAATCTTTTACTTAGTCTAACCGTTATCCTTGTGTGCATTCCATCTTAACGTCATATATTCGTGTGTGTCTGTTTTGCCTATTGTGAGGAAGTGGTATCTTTCCATGATGAGTTGTTCTACCTGCTGTTTCCATATTGTCATGTCGGGTACTTCTGTGGATTTCCACTTTAGAGGTATAAGTGCTTTTGCGCTATTGAGCATGATAAACAGTAGGTTCTGTTTTACCTCATCTTTTAGATTCGGGATGTCATGAAACAGTAATAAACTGGGGTCATCTGGTATTTTTGTGTCTAATATTTTGCTAATGCATTTTATTACGTCTCCCCAGAAGGTTCTCACCCTCTCGCACCCCCACCACACATGATACATATCCGCTCTCTCTCCACAACCTCTCCAGCATTGGCTATTAGCTTGCTTGTAAATTTTTTGGAGTCTCACTGGTGTGAGGTACCAGCGGGACAGGAATTTGAAATTGGTTTCTTGTGTTTTGGCTGAAACCGATGCTTTCTTATGATTTCGGAATATCTTTAACCATTTTGTGTGGTCTAAGTCTGTTTGTAATTCCTTGTGCCATTTATAGCAGTAGGAAGGGAGCTGTTCCCCTTCTATAGTAAGGAGCATTTTATATAGTTTTGATACTATGTGTCGGGGGTAATGCGATGATAAGCACAGGGTTTCAAATGGAGTAGGTTGTCTCGTCATGCTGGATTTTTGCTTATGTGTTTTTATGTAGTGTGACATTTGTGCATGCAGAAACCAGGTTAGCGGCGAGTCCCCTGTTATTGTCGCTAGTTCCTCACATGGAATTACCTTTTCCCCTGATAGAATGTTTTTAATTATGTAGTCCTTCAGATGTGGTGCATTCCCTGGTTTGATGTTAGCCTGTAATGTAGGGGGCAGTTCTGGGTTTGCTATTAATGGCGTTAGTGGTGCAGGTCTGGTAGTGACATTTGGGTTAGTATTTATCAGTGCGTCCCACTGGGTGAAGAGCTCATCCAGTAATGGGAACTTCTTAATAATGTTAGGTCTATGTTTTGCCTGCCGCCATGCCAACCAGCCTGCATTCTCTATTTGCAATATTTCTCTATCTATTTGGATCCACTGTTTGGACCCCGAGTTGTGGCTCCAATCAATTATCCTTTGTATCAGTGTGGCTAATCTGTATTTTTTTATGTCTGGTAGCCCCAGTCCCCCATTATCTCTTGTCATGTGCAGCGTTTTCCTTGGTACCCTTGGTTTAGTTCCATTCCAGATGAATTGCTCTATGTTATGTTGAATTTGGGAGAGGTAATCTGTCGTCAGTGGTATCGGTAAAGTCTGTAAGATATAGAGTATACGAGGGAGCACATTCATCTTTATTACATGTATCCTTCCTATCCATGAGATGATTTTATTCTTCCATCGTGAAAGGTAATTTGTTATTTCTTTTAGTAGTAGTCTGTAGTTTGCTGTGAGTAGCTCTTGTGTATTGCGTGTGATCAATATTCCTAAGTATTTTAATTGTGTCGGTTGATATTTGATGGGGCACGTTTTCCTTACCTTGTTTAGTATGTGTGTCGGGGCACTAACATTAAGCAGTTCTGATTTGTTTAGATTTAAGTGGAAATTTGACAGTTTTCCATATTCTTCTAATGTTTTTAGTAGGGCTGGTAGTGATTTGTCAATATTTGTTAGTGTTAGTAGTACGTCATCCGCGTACATTGCCAATTTGTATTCGCTCTCTTTAGTGTGCACACCTTTGATGTCCCCATTAGTTCTTATGTTACATGCTAGTACTTCTATTGAGATTGCAAATAATATGGGCGAAAGTGGGCAGCCCTGTCGTGTGCCGTTACTTATTTTGAAGGGTCTGGAGAGGACTGAGTTAGTTTTAACTTTTGCTGTTGGGTTGGAATACAATGAGAAGATCTTTCCTATAAAGTTTTCGCCTATATTCATGCCCCGCAGGGTGGCCCTGAGAAAATCCCAGTCCACCCTGTCAAAGGCTTTTTCTGCGTCCGTTGAGACTAAAGCCAATTCTTGCTAGGTATTCTGTGCTAGAGTAATCAGTTGTATTATTTTGAGGGTGTTGTCCCTTGCCTCCCTTCCGGGTATGAAACCCACCTGATCTGTGGCTATTAATTGTGGTAGAAGGGGATTTAACCTGTTTGCAAGGATTCTGGCATAAATCTTCACATCAGTATTCAGCAGGGAGATGGGCCTAAAGTTCTCTGGTGTGTCTGGGGATCTACCGGGTTTCGGTAGCACCGTTATATGGGCCTCTAGCATCGATGTTGGGAAGCCCTTCGGGTTATCTACAGAGTTAAAAATATTTACCAATCTCGGGGCCAGTATATGAATGTATTTCTTTCATGTAATTAACAAGAGTCCATGAGCTAGTGACGTATGGGATATACATTCCTACCAGGAGGGGCAAAGTTTCCCAAACCTTAAAATGCCTATAAATACACCCCTCACCACACCCACAAATCAGTTTTACAAACTTTGCCTCCAAGGGAGGTGGTGAAGTAAGTTTGTGCTAGATTCTACGTTGATATGCGCTCCGCAGCAAGTTGGAGCCCGGTTTTCCTCTCAGCGTGCAGTGAATGTCAGAGGGATGTGAAGAGAGTATTGCCTATTGAATGCAGTGATCTCCTTCTACGGGGTCTATTTCATAAGGTTCTCTGTTATCGGTCGTAGAGATTCATCTCTTACCTCCCTTTTCAGATCGACGATATACTCTTATATTTACCATTTCCTCTACTGATTCTCGTTTCAGTACTGGTTTGGCTTTCTACAAACATGTAGATGAGTGTCCTGGGGTAAGTAAGTCTTATTTTCTGTGACACTCTAAGCTATGGTTGGGCACTTTATTTATAAAGTTCTAAATATATGTATTCAAACATTTATTTGCCTTGACTCAGAATGTTCAACTTTCCTTATTTCCAGACAGTCAGTTTCATATTTGGGATTATGCATTGAATTATCATATTTTTTCTTACCTCAAAAATTTGACTTTTTTCCCTGTGGGCTGTTAGGCTCGCGGGGGCTGAAAATGCTTCATTTTATTGCGTCATTCTTGGCGCGGACTTTTTTGGCGCAAAAATTCTTTTCCGTTTCCGGCGTCATACGTGTCGCCGGAAGTTGCGTCATTTTTTGACGTTATTTTGCGTCAAAGATGTCGGCGTTCCGGATGTGGCGTCATTTTTGGCGCCAAAAGCATTTAGGCGCCAAATAATGTGGGCGTCTTTTTTGGCGCTAAAAAATATGGGCGTCATTTTTTGTCTCCACATTATTTAAGTCTCATTATTTATTGCTTCTGGTTGCTAGAAGCTTGTTCACTGGCATTTTTTTCCCATTCCTGAAACTGTCATTTAAGGAATTTGATCAATTTTGCTTTATATGTTGTTTTTTTCTTTTACATATTGCAAGATGTTCCACGTTGCAACTGAGTCAGAAGATACTACAGGAAAATCACTGCACAGTGCTGGAGCTACCAAGCTAAGTCTGCTATAAACTTTTGGTATCTGTTTCTCCAGCTGTTATTTGTATTGCATGTCATGTCAAACTTATTAATGCAGATAAAATTTCCTTTAGTACTGTTACATTACCTGTTGCTGTCCGTCAACATCTAATTTTCAGAGTGTTCCTGATAACATAAGAGATTTTATTTTTTAAATCCATTAAGAAGGCTATGTCTGTTATTTCTCCTTCTAGTATACATAAAAGTCTTTTAAAACTTCTCTTTTTTTCAGATGAATTTTTAAATGAACATCATCATTCTGATACTGATAATGGTTCTTCTGGTTCAGAGGTTTCTGTCTCAGAGGTTGATGCTGATAAATCTTTGTATTTGTTCAAGATGGAATTTATTCGTTCTTTACTTAAAGAAGTGTTATTTGCATTAGAAATAGAGGATTCTGGTCCTCTTGATACTAAATGTAAACGTTTAAATAAGGTTTTTTAAATCTCCTGTAGTTATTCCAGAAGTGTTTTATCTCCCTGATGCTATTTCTGAAGTAATTTCCAGGGAATGGAATAATTTGGGTAATTTATTTACTCCTTCTAGACGTTTAAGCAAATTATATCCTGTGCCATCTGACAGATTAGAGTTTTTTGGGACAAAAATCCCTAAGGTTATGGGGCTGTCTCTACTCCTGCTAATGTACTACTATTCCTATGGCAGATAGTACTTCATTTAAGGATCCTTTAGATAGGAAAATTGAATCTTTTCTAAGAAAAGCTTACTTATGTTCAGGTAATCTTCTTAGACCTGCTATATTTTTAGCGGATGTTGCTGCAGCTTCAACTTTTTGGTTAGAAGCTTTAGCGCAACAAGTAACAGATCATAATTTTATAGCATTATTATTATTCTATAACATGCTAATAATTTTATTGGTGATACCATCTTTTGATATCATTAGAGTTGATGTCAGGTATATGTCTCTAGCTATTTTAGCTAGAAAAGCTTTATGGATTAAACTTGGAATGCTGACATGTCTTCTAAGTCAACTTTGCTTTCCCTTTCTTTCCAGGGTAAATAATCATTTCGTTCCTTTCCTCACAACAAGGAACAAAAGCCTGATCCTTCATCCTCAGGAGCGGTATCAGTTTGGAAACTATTTCCAGTTTGGAATATATCCAAGCCTTATATAAACCTATAGTCAGCTCCTAAGTACCTATGAAGGTGCGGCCCTTATTCCAGCTCAGCTGGTATGGGGCAGATTACGTTTTCTTCAAAGAAATTTGGATCAATTCCGTTCTTAATCTCTGGTTTCAGAAACATTGTTTCAGAAAGGTACAGAATTGGCTTCAAGTTAAGGCCTCCTGCTAAGAGATTCTTTTCTTTCCCGTGTCCCAGTTGACACAGCAAGGCTCAGCATTTCTGTAATGTGTTTCAGATCTAGAGTTGGCTGGAGTATTTATGCCAGTTCCAGTTCTGGAACAGGGGCTGGGGTTTTATTTTATCTCTTCATTGTACCAAAGAAGGTCAATTCCTTCAGACCAGTTCTGGATCTATCATTATTGAATCGTTATGTTAGGATACCAACATTCAAGATGGTTACTGTAGGACTATCCTGCCTTTTCTTTAGCAAGGGCATTATATGTCTACAATAGATTTACAGGATGTGTATCTGCATATTCCGATTCATCCAGATCACTTTTAGTGTCTGAGATTCTCTTTTTAGACAAGCATTACCAGTTTTGTGGCTCTACTGTTTGGCCTAGCCTCAGTTCCAAGAATTTTTTTCAAAGGTTCTCGGTGCCCTTCTTTCTGTAATCAGAGAATAGGGTTTTGGTATTTCCTTATTTGGACGATATCTTGGTACTTGCTCAGTCTTCTCATTTTCGAAGAATCTCATACGAATCGACTTGTGTTGTTTCTTCAAGTTCATGGTTGGAGGATCAATTTACCAATCAGTTCATTGATTCCTCAGACAAGGGTAACCTTTTTAGGTTTCTAGATAAATTCAGTGTCTATGACTCTGTCCTTGTCAGACAAGAGAAGTTTAACATTGATATCAGCTTGTCAAAACCTTCAGTCACAATCATTCCCTTTGGTAGCCTTATGCATGGAAATGTTGGGTCTTAGGACTGCCGCATCAGATGCAATCTCCTTTGCTCGTTTTCACATGCGACCTCTTCAGCTCTGTATGCTGAACCAATGGTGCAGGGATTACTCAAAGATATCTCAATTAATATCTTTAAACCGATTTTACGACACTCTCTGACATGGTGGACAGATCACCATCGTTTAGTTCAGGGGGCTTCTTTGTTCTTCCGACCTGGACTATAATCTCAACAGATACAAGTCTTACAGGTTGGGGAGCTGTGTGGGGGTATCTGACGGCACAAGGGGTTTGGGAATCTCAGGAGGTGAGATTTCCGATCAATATTTTGGAACTCCGTGCAATTTTCAGAGCTCTTCAGTCTTGGCCTCTTCTGAAGAGAGAGTTGTTCATTGTTTTCAGATAAGACAATGTCACAACTGTGGCATACATCAATCATCAAGGAGGGACTCACAGTCCTCTGGCTATGAAAGAAGTATCTCGAATTTTGGTTTGGGCGGAATCCAGCTCCTGTCTAATCTCTGCGGTTTATATCCCAGGTATGGACAATTGGAAAGCGGATTATCTCAGTCGCCAAACGTTGCATCCGGGCGAATGGTCTCTTCACCCAGAGGTATTTCTTCAGATTGTTCAAATGTGGGAACTTCCAGAAATAGATCTGATGGCTTCTCATCTAAACAAGAAACTTCCCAGGTATCTGTCCAGATCCCGGGATCCTCAGGCGGAGGCAGTGGATGCATTTTCACTTCCTTGGAAGTATCATCCTGCCTATATCTTTCCGCCTCTAGTTCTTCTTCCAAGAGTAATCTCCAAGATTCTGAAGGAATGCTCGTTTGTTCTGCTGGTAGCTCCGGCATGGCCTCACAGGTTTTGGTATGCGGATCTTGTCCGGATGGCCTCTTGCCAACCGTGGACTCTTCCGTTAAGACCAGACCTTTTGTCTCAAGGTCCTTTTTTCCATCAGGATCTGAAATCCTTAAATTTAAAGGTATGGAGATTGAACGCTTGATTCTTGGTCAAAGAGGTTTCTCTGACTCTGTGATTAATACTATGTTACAGGCTCGTAAATCTGTATCCAGAGAGATATATTATAGAGTCTAGAAGACTTATATTTCTTGGTGTCTTTCTCATCATTTTTCTTGGCATTCTTTTAGAATACCGAGAATATTACAATTTCTTCAGGATGGTTTAGATAAGGGTTTGTCCGCAAGTTCCTTGAAAGGTCAAATCTCTGCTCTTTCTGTTCTTTTTCACAGAAAGATTGCTATTCTTCCTGATATTCATTGTTTTGTACAAGCTTTGGTTTGTATAAAGCCTGTCATTAAGTCAATTTCTCCTCCTTGGAGTTTGAATTTGGTTCTGGGGGCTCTTCAAGCTCCTCCATTTGAACCTATGCATTCATTGGATATTAAATTACTTTCTTGGAAAGTTTTGTTCCTTTTGGCCATCTCTTCTGCCAGAAGAGTTTCTGAATTATCTGCTCTTTCTTGTAAGTCTCCTTTTCTGATTCTTCATCAGGATAAGGCGGTGTTGCGAACTTCTTTTGAATTTTTACCTAAAGTTGTGAATTCCAACAACATTAGTAGAGAAATTGTGGTTCCTTCATTATGTCCTAATCCTAAGAATTCTAAGGAGAAATCGTTGCATTCTTTGGATGTTGTTAGAGCTTTGAAATATTATGTTGAAGCTACGAAATCTTTCTGTAAGACTTCTAGTCTATTTGTTATCTTTTCCGGTTCTAGGAAAGGCCAGAAAGCTTCTGCCATTTCTTTGGCATCTTGGTTGAAATCTTTAATTCATCTTGCCTATGTTGAGTCGGGTAAAATTCCGCCTCAGAGAATTACAGCTCATTCTACTAGGTCAGTATCTACTTCCTGGGCGTTTAGGAATGAAGCTTCGGTTGACCAGATCTGCAAAGCAGCAACTTGGTCCTCTTTGCATACTTTTACTAAATTCTACCATTTTGATGTATTTTCTTCTTCTGAAGCAGTTTTTGGTAGAAAAGTTCTTCAGGCAGCGGTTTCAGTTTGAATCTTCTGCTTATGTTTTTTGTTAAACTTTATTTTGGGTGTGGATTATTTTCAGCAGGAATTGGCTGTCTTTATTTTATCCCTCCCTCTCTAGTGACTCTTGTGTGGAAAGATCCACATCTTGGGTAGTCATTATCCCATACGTCACTAGCTCATGGACTCTTGTTAATTACATGAAAGAAAACATAATTTATGTAAGAACTTACCTGATAAATTCATTTCTTTCATATTAACAAGAGTCCATGAGGCCCACCCTTTTTTGTGGTGGTTATGATTTTTTTGTATAAAGCACAATTATTCCAATTCCTTATTTTATATGCTTCGCACTTTTTTTCTTATCACCCCACTTCTTGGCTATTCGTTAAACTGATTTGTGGGTGTGGTGAGGGGTGTATTTATAGGCATTTTAAGGTTTGGGAAACTTTGCCCCTCCTGGTAGGAATGTATATCCCATACGTCACTAGCTCATGGACTCTTGTTAATATGAAAGAAATGAATTTATCAGGTAAGTTCTTACATAAATTATGTTTTTTTGTAGTACCTTGCGCTGAACCCGTCCGGGCCTGGGCTTTTCCCTGTGGGTAGTGATTTAATTGCTATTTGTACTTCTTTAATGTTGATTGGCGCATCTAGTGTTTGTGATTGGGTGTCGTCTAGCTTAGGTATGTGTGCTTTGTTAATGTATTCAGAGATGAGTTGCTTTTTACTACTCTGCTCTTCATTCCTATTTGTGTCTGCGGAAATGTTGTATAATGATGAGTAGTATGTGCTGAATTCCTCTGCCAAGGATAAACTGTCGTGTTTGGTCTGTCCTGATTTAGTTTTTAGTTTGTGTATGTGTGTTCTGAGGCGTTTGCGTTTCAACATTCTGGCAAGTAATTTCCCTGCTTTGTTACCCTGTTCATAGTATTTCTGTTGCAGTTTTAGTGTTTTCGTTTTCTGCTCTTTTTGTAGAAGTGTGTTAAGCTCTAATCTAGCTTCTGCCAGTCGTAGACCCAGTTCAGTGTCCTTTGGATTTTGCTTATGTGAGGATTCTAAATGCTGTAGTTCCATGAGAAGACTATCATATTTAACTCTATGTTGTTTGAGGAGGTTCGCTTTATATTTTAATAGTTCCCCCCTTATGACACATTTGTGTGCTTCCCATATGTTTATCCAAGTGGTGTCTGGCGTTGTGTTTATTTGGAAGTACTCTATTAGTGTTTTTTCTATATTGGTTTGAATGATGGGGTGGTCTAGTAGTCCGTCTTCCAGTCTCCATATATACGGAGTTACCGGGCTATTGGGCCAAATGATTTGGCACATAACTGGTGCGTGATCTGACCATGTAGCCGAGTGTATTGTCACATTTTTGATGAGTGTAAGTCCTATTGAGTCTGTGAGGATATAGTCTATCCTGGTGTATAGTTTGTGTGGGTGTGAATAAAAGGTGTAGTCTCGTGTTGTGGGGTTCAATATGCGCCATATGTCATGTAACGCTAGGGACTGTATTTGGTTATTGATTTGTTTAATGTCCCTCTTTGGTAAGTTTGTGGAGCCTTCTGATGTATCTAACTCTGGGTTGAGAGGGGTGTTGAAGTCCCCTTCCAAGAATACTATACCTTTTGCTATGTCTAAGATTTTCCCTGATAAGCTACGCATAAATGTGGATTGCTGTCTGTTTGGGAAGTAGGCATTGACAATAGTAATGGGCTGGCCATACAGAAGGCCTATCAGGATGAGCAATCTCCCTTCCTTATCTTTTTCAATCTGCTTTATTTCTAAAGGGATGTTCTGCTTTATCAGTATCCCCACCCCGTTTTTTTTAGCCGGTCCGGATGAAAAGTATGCTGTGGGGTAAGTTGGGTGGTGCCACTTTGGCTCTGCTCCCTTTTTGAAATGCGTCTCTTGTAGTAGGATTATGTCGCCCTTCTGTTTGTGTAGGTCTGTTAGGATAATAGATCTTTTTTGAGGTGCATTGAACCCTTTTACATTTATTGTGGTCAGATTTACAGGATGCGTCGTGGCTGATTTGCACATTTTCCCTTAGTGATTTGTGTATTATTTGTCTCTGCACTGTTATATTATGGACAATGATTTGTCAACGCGGGTGTCCGGGTCGTGTATCTGTTTTTTTTTTTTTTGGGGTTTTTTTTTGATGAGTGTTATTGTCTGTGTAGTTATGTGTCTAGGGTAGATGGGGTTAGGGTAAGAAGGGGGTTGGTCAGTAGTGCAGTTAACAATCACAGTAACAATGCTCAATTATAAACAATGCACTTTAAGATAACAGAGTATATGTATCAATGATGCTATAAACAATCGATATTGAACACTGTGTACGCCAAACGGGTAGTAGACAGTCTTCAACTATCTTAATTCTAATGTAACAATTGGAGGCAGTGGCCATCTCCTCCAGTGGCACTCAGATATGCATAAAACATCAATTATAATAGCAGGGTGTTACTTTATATCAACCAGGGTGCTATTCTGCTTTACTTGAACATATAATACTTTCTCTCTCTCTCCTTCTTCTCTATATAAATAAAATCTGCTGTTACATTTATATGCTATGATATGCATTACGAGAAAGAGAATAAGAAAAACAAGTCCAGAAAGAAAAAAGAAAAAATAAGGACAGCTAATGTCTCTATTATACTTATCTGTCCGTTGTGGGCATGCTTGGCTTCATGTGTTAGAGTCTGTTATGTAGTAATGTCTCTCATTGAAAGGGTCGCTTGTTGCAATGAAGTATTTTTATTGAGGTCCTCTTTGTTTTGTCCTACTGGTCTTCGTGCTCCCATTGTCGTGTTCTCTGAGGGTGTTGGGACTTGTATCTGTAATATTTCACAAAACGTTGTGAGGTCCTCCATATGGCGAAGTGTTGCTGTCTTGTCTCCCTTCGTGGCAGTGAGGCTCACTGGGAATCCCCAGCGGTATGGAATTTTCTGGGATCTCAGTACCGAGGTCACAAACTGTAGGTCTCTGCGTTTTTGTAATGTGGTGGGACTTAAGTCTGTGAATATTTGTATTGCTATTCCGGCGTGTGTGAGTTGGTTCTTCTGTCTGGCATGCCTCAATACCTCTTCTTTGTCTGGGAAGCTGAGAAATTTCACTATGATGTCTCTTGGTGGTGCTTTTGCAGGCGGTTTGGGTCTCAGCGCCCTATGGGCCCGCTCCAACACCACATCTGGCGCTGTGTTATTTCCCTTCACAGTTCTGAAAAGATCTTGCAAGTAGCCGGGTATTGCTGCTGGAAGTATACTCTCTGGTGCCCCTCTGATTCTCAGATTGTTGCGGCGCCCCCTATTGTCTAGATCTTCTACCTTTTCCATAAGGTTTTGTATGACTTCTTCTTGGTTATATTATAATTGGGAGAGGTGCTGTATATCTTGCGTTGCAATTTCGTGACTTTCCTCTAGGGTATTGACCTTGCGCTCTACTTTCTTAATGTCTTTTTTAATTTCGTTGAACATGTCACGCATATCAGTCATTGCTGTTCTGATGTCATCTTTTGTTGCTAGCTGCAATAAATCTGCTTTAGTGATTTCTCCTGTTTTGTTCTCCTGTTGGGGCTCTGTTACTTGATCTTTTGTCTGCGCCATTTCTTCTGTTTGCTCTTTGTTCTGAGGTGCACTGTCTATTGGTTTTAAATACTGATTTATTTTTTTTGCTTTAGTTGTAGTATCTGTTTTTATTTTTTTTGCTGGCATACCCAACAGTCTGTCCTTTTCCTATCCTGAGATCTGGTGCTTTGTTTTTCATAGGGTGTATAGCTTGTAGTTTTTGTCTACTCAGTTGTTATGTCTGTTGTTGCAGCATAAGTTGTGGTGAAAGCTTGCCTGTCATATATGTTATTGGATTATGTTAGCTTCTGTGTTGAGGCAGATGGTAATAGGGTTTGTGCCTATTCAGTCTCTCCAATATTGAGTTATCCCCTTATCAGTTCACAGCTATTATTAAAATTATGATAGCTGATTTATATCTCTGTAAATCTGTCACTTCTTTTTCTTACTAGTATATTAACTTTTAGTAACCAGATAGGATCCTTTTGATAGTTATGGTGTATAACGGGCTTGTACTTTAAATACAGTTTTGCCCTCTGTTATGCAGGTTTTCTTGTTGTTATTGTGCTCAATGTTTTTATTTGTTTGTGGGAGAGGTGTATTTTGTACCTTTATTTTTAATTATGGTCCCGTCTTTCCCTTCACTGACCTCCGGTGCTTGTAAGTGAAGCTGTAGGGCCTAGTTCTCTCCGTGTCCCTCAAGTGCCACTTTTGCGTTGTACTGGTGAGTACCTACGTGACTCCTCTCCTTTCTGTCCGGTACCCGATGTGGCAATGAGTCACGGTGTCTTGCGGAGGTTTTCTGATGACCGCTCTGCTGTCCGTTATATGCGCCTGACTGTGATCCCTTTCGGCTGTTACCCACGTGGTGGCCGCGGCGCTGCAGGTTTCTCTATATCGCGGCTCCCAGTATGCCGCTCCCGTGTTCAGGTTTAGCAGCGGTAATATCTTTTGGTCTTGTTGTGATCTCCTCTTTCTGGTGCACCCTTCTGTCTGTTAGTTTGCTCTCTGGACCCTGCTTTTCCACTTGTGAGTGCCTATCTGGAGGATTGTGGCCTAAGAGCTATGCTAAGCAGCGGCCATTACTCTGTGCGGCCTAGCTCCGTCCCCCTGCCTTATCCTTTTTTATACAGGTTATAAAGAAAAGGGTGAGGGAAGGTTAAGTGGGTTATGTTAGTCTAAATTTAAGGGATAAATCAAAATTATTAATTATTATTTGTAACCCTTAAATTCCAGAACCTTAGGCAGTAATATACATCAGAATGTACTAAGAGATGCAAAGAGATTTGCAGCACAAAGAAAAGACTGCAGGTTACTGGACTGGTTTAATAATAGGAACCCACTATTAGAATATTCTCAAATGAGTGATATAAGATTTAGATCCTTACATGCTTTAAAATACAACAGACATATTCATTTACACTAAATAACTTTATTGGGAGAAAAAATAGTAGTCCAGCAGGACTAGTACTCACGCACACACACACATACAGATTAAAACTTGCTGGAACTCAGAAATTGAAATGATCTAGAATGCACCTATTATATGATAATTGGTTACTCGCAAGAGATATCTTATAATATATATGTTTATACAAATAATTGACCCTTGGGGTAAGCAGTTATTATTATCAGCAGTTATAGCGTGGTGTGTCTGATGCGTTTGTTAATTATTACTGAAAGGCACCACACCGTTGTATATAATACTCAAATATAAAAAATATAAATGTGTGGGCTCAAATGTAAATTTGTTTGAATAATCTCAAACACACACTATGTATATATATTAATAATTCAGTAACATACAAAACTAATGGTTACAATGTTTGTTGGGTTTATCGTTACAAATGTTTCAAGCTGTGCTGATTTTGTGTTAGGAGACCTAAGTTTAAGTTTAATCTTATATCACTCATTTGAGAATATTCTAATAGTGGGTTCCTAGTATTAAACCAGTCCAGTAACCTGCAGTCTTTTCTTTGTGCTGCAAATCTCTTTGCATCTCTTAGTACATTCTTTTTTATACAGGTGTCTGGAGGATGTGCCAGACGTGTAATCTTTTTGTCAGACCCTGGTTTAGTATCAGACCTGTGTTTAAGTCTGTTGCTCCTCCTGGAGTTTTTTAACCTTGTTTTTAAGGTTTTGCAGCAGGCTCAATTTGAGCCATAGCATTCCATAGATTTTAAGATTTTATCTTGGAATGTTTTTTCTTTTGTTATATCTTCTGTTCGGAGAGTTTAGATACTCTCTGCTTTTAGTGTGATTCGCTTTATTTTGGACAAGACGTTTTTTTATCCTAAGTGGAAATATTGTTTGGGAATCGTTGTTCCCATGCTGTGTCCTCATTCTTATCTTTTGAGGTATGTGTGTGCATAATTTGGATGTTGTGTGGGCTTCTGTTTTTGTTTGTTTTCTCTGTATTAGAAAACTACTGCTACTTCTATTTTTCTGGTTGAGAAGTTTATTTTGTTTGCTTTTCACAACTGCGGGGCTACAGTTTCTTGAGAGGGTTATGGCTCATTATTCGAGGGCTGTCTCTCTTCTTTTTGGGCTTTCAAAATGAAGCTTCTGTGGAACAGATTTTCAAGTCTGCAACTTAGTTTTTTTTAAAAAATTTTACAAATTTGATGCTTTGTCTCGGTTAAGGCTTCTTTATGGATATAGGTTCTTCAAGCAGTGGTGCTTTCTGTTTAGGTTACCTGTCTTATCCCTCCCTAATCATCTGTGTCCTCTAGCTTGGGTATTGGTTCCCACTAGTAATTGATGATTCTGTGGACTCGCCATATCTTAGGAAAGAAAACATAATTTATGCTTACCTGATAAATGTATTTATTTCCCGATATGGTGAGTCCACAGCCCACCCTTTATTTCAAGACCTTTATTTTTAACTAAAACCTCAGGCACCTCTACACCTTTGTGTTATCTTCTTTTTCCATTTCCCTTCGGCTGAATGACTGGGGGTTATGGGTAAGGGAAGTAACATATATAGCAGCTTTTCTGTGGTGCTCTTTGCCTCCTCCTACTGGCCAGGAGTGATATTCCCACTAGTAATTGATGATTCCGTGGACTCGCCATATCCGGAAAGAAATACATTTATCAGGTAAGCATAAATTATGTTTTTGCTACAAAAAAACACCCCCTAAAAAATACATTACACAAAATAACAAACAAATTATCAAAAATAAAAAAGAATTACCTAATCTAATAGCCCTATCAAAATAACCCCCCCCCCACCACCACCACCAAAATAAAAAAAACCTAGCCTACAATAAACTACCAATGGCCATTAAAATTGCCTTTTTGTGGGGCATTGCCCCAAAGATATCGGCTCTTTTACCGGTATAAAAAATACAAACACCCGCCAAACAGTAAAACCCACCACCCAACCAACACCCCTCCAAATAAAAAAAGTATCTAAATAACCTAAGCTACCCATTGCCCTGAAAAGGGCATTTGTATGGACATTGCCCTTAATAGGGCATTTAGCTCTTTTACTGCCCAGACCCTAAACTAAAAAAAAACACCCCAAAAAAACTTAAAAAACCTAACACTAACCCCCGACGATCCACTTACAGTTGTTGAAGTCCCGCTTGAAGGATCTTCATACAGCCGGCGAAGTCCTCATCCGTGCGGCAAGAAGTCTTCATCCAGGCGACCTCTTCTATCTTCATCCAGCTGGCGAAGTCCTCATCCAGGCGGCAAGAAGTCTTCATCCAGACGGCCTCTTCTATCTTCATCCAGCTGGCGCGGAGTAGGTCTATCCTGAAGAAACTGAATCTTCAATGCAAGGGATGCGATTCAAGATGGGCTGCTAAAATTCCATTGGCTGTTCAAATCAGCCAATAGGATTTAAGCATCAGGGTTTGCAATTTAGGACTAACGTGATCGGGTTAGCTCACATGAAGAATTGCTAACTTCAATTTGCGTTATTGAAATAATAAATATAAAATATTTTAAAAAATTAAAAAAATTATACATAGTGTAAAAAATATACAACCACTTTTAAAATTATGGGGAGGTGAAAAGTGAGCTTAAAATCCTCCAGCAAAAAGGAAAAGAGTCCTGGAAACTTCCGTAGCAAATAAAACTAGCTTTATCTGAAATACAAGTTAAAATGAGAGCACAGTAGACAAAGAGAGTGCTGATTGGTCTTACGCGTTTTGTGCCGTAGTTATAGACCTAAAACACCTCCTATAATACTTTTAAACATACCAGTTCAATAATATATTCATCGCAGCTGAAAACAACATAGTACAATAGACAACAGTGTAGCTATGAAGTGCAAATAAGTGTCAAGTGTACAGTTAGTAGGAAAGGTAAAATATGCTGTATACATGATAATGCATGTCTTTTAAAAGTGAATATATATCAGAGACTCCTTATATCTGGAAAACATTATTCCTCTGTCATTAAGTTTTAAAGGGGAATTAATCTGAAATATTATGTAATATTACACTTGTATGTGAGTATAAAGCTATTTTGGAATAATGTATGATATGACATGCTCAAAAAGTACATTCTCTATATAAAATGAATGGCATTAATATATATCCAGAATTAATCTATTTCCAGTGATTAAAGGGACATTAAACCCAAAAAATTTCTTTCACGATTCAGATAGAGAATACATTTATTTTTTAAGATACGATGAGTCCACGGATCATCTTAATGACTAATGGGATATTCACCTCCTGGTCAGCAGGAGGAGGCAAAGAGCACCACAGCAGAGCTGTTAAATAGCTCCTCCCTTCCCTCCCACTCCAGTCATTCTCTTTGCCTATGTTAGTGATAGGAAGAGGTAAAGTGTGTTAGAAAAGATTCTTCAATCAAAAGTTTATTATTTTTAAAGTAGTGCAAGATTGTGCTGCTTTGTTCTAGGGTGTAGCCGTAGTCCAAATCAGTCTCTTCAGTAGAGCAATGGGAACTGGTGGGACATAATTCTCACTGCGCCTCTCATACATTGATTCTGCCCTAATCCTGATAACCTAAGATAACTCAGGCTTTATCTTTATCCACAGGGCTATGGGAGGGAGAGGACCTGTCGGGCAGATTTTAAAGGTAAGTGCAGACTTTTTATTCTGGGTCTGGGAAGAGGAACTCAGAGGAAGTGGAGCACTTTATTTTCCTGGGAACATAACTCCTATTCTTAGGGAGGGGACCCTGTGGCAGCAAGTTGGAAGCAGGCACTGGGGCTAGAAGGGCTTAATATATAGGGCAAGGAGAGTAAGGAGCTCCATAGGAGGTGATAGTTTGGTGACAAGAGTTTCAGTTAACCTCACATATTTGGGCTAAATGACTATGACTGAGTATCACTATCATGCGGTGGCACTAGTTTACCTCAGGTTTGGCAAGAGGTTAAGTTATCTCCCAGTAGCTTATTTTCTTTCATGTAATTAGCAAGAGTCCATGAGCTAGTGACGTATGGGATATACATTCCTACCAGGAGGGGCAAAGTTTCCCAAACCTTAAAATGCCTATAAATACACCCCTCACCACACCCACAATTCAGTTTTACAAACTTTGCCTCCGATGGAGGTGGTGAAGTAAGTTTGTGCTAGATTCTACGTTGATATGCGCTCCGCAGCAAGTTGGAGCCCGGTTTTCCTCTCAGCGTGCAGTGAATGTCAGAGGGATGTGAGGAGAGTATTGCCTATTTGAATGCAGTGATCTCCTTCTAAGGGGTCTATTTCATAGGTTCTCTGTTATCGGTCGTAGAGATTCATCTCTTACCTCCCTTTTCAGATCGACGATATACTCTTATATATACCATTACCTCTGCTGATTCTCGTTTCAGTACTGGTTTGGCTATCTGCTATATGTAGATGAGTGTCCTGGGGTAAGTAAGTCTTATTTTCTGTGACACTCCTAGCTATGGTTGGGCACTTTGTTTATAAAGTTCTAAATATATGTATTCAAACATTTATTTGCCTTGACTCAGAATGTTCAACTTTCCTTATTTTTCAGACAGTCAGTTTCATATTTGGGATAATGCATTTTAATTTAACATTTTTTACCTTAAAATTTGACTTTTTCCCTGTGGGCTGTTAGGCTCGCGGGGGCTGAAAATGCTTCATTTTATTGCGTCATTCTTGGCGCTGACTTTTTTGGCGCAAAAATTCTATTTCCGTTTCCGGCGTCATACGTGTCGCCGGAAGTTGCGTCATTCTTTGACGTTATTTTGCGCCAAAAATGTCGGCGTTCCGGATGTGGCGTCATTTTTGGCGCCAAAAAGCATTTAGGCGCCAAATAATGTGGGCGTCTTATTTGGCGCGAAAAAATATGGGCGTCACTTTTGTCTCCACATTATTTAAGTCTCATTTTTTATTGCTTCTGGTTGCTAGAAGCTTGTTCTTTGGCATTTTTTCCCATTCCTGAAACTGTCATTTAAGGAATTTGATCAATTTTGCTTTATATGTTGTTTTTTTCTTTTACATATTGCAAGATGTTCCACGTTACAACTGAGTCAGAAGTTACTTCAGGAAAATCACTGCACAGTGCTGGAGCTACCAAGCTAAGTGTATCTGCTATAAACTTTTGGTATCTGTTTCTCCAGCTGTTATTTGTATTGCATGTCATGTCAAACTTATTAATGCAGATAAAATTTCCTTTAGTACTGTTACATTACCTGTTGCTGTTCCGTCAACATCTAATTTTCAGAGTGTTCCTGATAACATAAGAGATTTTATTTTTTAAATCCATTAAGAAGGCTATGTCTGTTATTTCTCCTTCTAGTATACATAAAAGTCTTTTAAAACTTCTCTTTTTTCAGATGAATTTTTAAATGAACATCATCATTCTGATACTGATAATGGTTCTTCTGGTTCAGAGGTTTCTGTCTCAGAGGTTGATGCTGATAAATCTTTGTATTTGTTCAAGATGGAATTTATTCGTTCTTTACTTAAAGAAGTGTTATTTGCATTAGAAATAGAGGATTCTGGTCCTCTTGATTCTAAATGTAAACGTTTAAATAAGGTTTTTAAATCTCCTGTAGTTATTCCAGAAGTGTTTTATCTCCCTGATGCTATTTCTGAAGTAATTTCCAGGGAATGGAATAATTTGGGTAATTTATTTACTCCTTCTAGACGTTTAAGCAAATTATATCCTGTGCCATCTGACAGATTAGAGTTTTTTGAGACAAAAATCCCTAAGGTTATGGGGCTATCTCTACTCCTGCTAATGTACTACTATTCCTACGGCAGATAGTACTTCATTTAAGGATCCTTTAGATAGGAAAATTGAATCCTTTCTAAGAAAAGCTTACTTATGTTCAGGTAATCTTCTTAGACCTGCTATATTTTTAGCGGATGTTGCTGCAGCTTCAACTTTTTGATTAGAAGCTTTAGCGCAACAAGTAACAGATCATAATTTTATAGCATTATTATTATTCTATAACATGCTAATAATTTTATTGGTGATACCATCTTTTGATATCATTAGAGTTGATGTCAGGTATATGTCTCTAGCTATTTTAGCTAGAGAAGCTTTATGGATTAAACTTGGAATGCTGACATGTCTTCTAAGTCATCTTTGCTTTCCCTTTCTTTCCAGGGTAAATAATCATTTTTGTTCCTTTCCTCACAAGGAACAAAAGCCTGATCCTTCATCCTCAGGAGCGGTATCAGTTTGGAAACTATTTCCAGTTTGGAATATATCCAAGCCTTATAGAAACCTATAGCCAGCTCCTAAGTACCTATGAAGGTGCGGCCCTTATTCCAGCTCAGCTGGTATGGGGCAGATTACGTTTTCTTCAAAGAAATTTGGATCAATTCCGTTCTTAATCTCTGGTTTCAGAAACATTGTTTCAGAAAGGTACAGAATTGGCTTCTAGTTAAGGCCTCCTGCTAAGAGATTCTTTTCTTTCCCGTGTCCCAGTTAACACAGCAAAGGCTCAGCATTTCTGTAATGTGTTTCAGATCTAGAGTTGGCTGGAGTATTTATGCCAGTTCCAGTTCTGGAACAGGGGCTGGGGTTTTATTTTATCTCTTCATTTGTACCAAAGAAGGTCAATTCCTTCAGACCAGTTCCGGATCTGTCATTATTGAATCGTTATGTTAGGATACCAACATTCAAGATGGTTACTGTAGGACTATCCTGCCTTTTGTTTAGCAAGGGCATTATATGTCTACAATAGATTTACAGGATGTGTATCTGCATATTCCGATTCATCCAGATCACTTTTAGTGTCTGAGATTCTCTTTTTAGACAAGCATTACCAGTTTTGTGGCTCTACCGTTTGGCCTAGCCTCAGTTCCAAGAATTTTTTTCAAAGGTTCTCGGTGCCCCTTTTTTCTGTAATCAGAGAATAGGGTTTTGGTATTTCCTTATTTGGACGATATCTTGGTACTTGCTCAGTCTTCTCATTTTCGAAGAATCTCATACGAATCGACTTGTGTTGTTTCTTCAAATTCATGGTTGGAGGATCAATTTACCATTCAGTTCATTGATTCCTCAGACAAGGGTAACCTTTTTAGGTTTCTAGATAAATTCAGTGTCTATGACTCTGTCCTTGTCAGACAAGAGAAGTTTAACATTGATATCAGCTTGTCAAAACCTTCAGTCACAATCATTCCCTTTGGTAGCCTTATGCATGGAAATGTTGGGTCTTAGGACTGCCGCATCAGATGCGATCTCCTTTGCTCGTTTTCACATGCGACCTCTTCAGCTCTGTATGCTGAACCAATGGTGCAGGGATTACTCAAAGATATCTCAATTAATATCTTTAAACCGATTTTACAACACTCTCTGACATGGTGGACAGATCACCATCGTTTAGTTCAGGGGGCTTCTTTGTTCTTCCGACCTGGACTATAATCTCAACAGATGCAAGTCTTACAGGTTGGGGAGCTGTGTGGGGGTATCTGACGGCACAAGGGGTTTGGGAATCTCAGGAGGTGAGATTTCCGATCAATATTTTGGAACTCCGTGCAATTTTCAGAGCTCTTCAGTCTTGGCCTCTTCTCAAGAGAGAGTTGTTCATTTGTTTTCAGATAGACAATGTCACAACTGTGGCATACATCAATCATCAAGGAGGGACTCACAGTCCTCTGGCTATGAAAGAAGTATCTCGAATTTTGGTTTGGGCGGAATCCAGCTCCTGTCTAATCTCTGCGGTTCATATCCCAGGTATGGACAATTGGAAAGCAGATTATCTCAGTCGCCAAACATTGCATCCGGGCGAATGGTCTCTTCACCCAGAGGTATTTCTTCAGATTGTTCAAATGTGGGAACTTCCAGAAATAGATCTGATGGCTTCTCATCTAAACAAGAAACTTCCCAGGTATCTGTCCAGATCCCGGGATCCTCAGGCGGAGGCAGTGGATGCATTATCACTTCCTTGGAAGTATCATCCTGCCTATATCTTTCCGCCTCTAGTTCTTCTTCCAAGAGTAATCTCCAAGATTCTGAAGGAATGCTCGTTTGTTCTGCTGGTAGCTCCGGCATGGCCTCACAGGTTTTGGTATGCGGATCTTGTCCGGATGGCCTCTTGCCAACCGTGGACTCTTCCGTTAAGACCAGACCTTTTGTCTCAAGGTCCTTTTTTCCATCAGGATCTGAAATCCTTAAATTTAAAGGTATGGAGATTGAACGCTTGATTCTTGGTCAAAGAGGTTTCTCTGACTCTGTGATTAATACTATGTTACAGGCTCGTAAATCTGTATCCAGAGAGATATATTATAGAGTCTGGAAGACTTATATTTCTTGGTGTCTTTCTCATCATTTTTCTTGGCATTCTTTTAGAATACCGAGAATATTACAGTTTCTTCAGGATGGTTTAGATAAGGGTTTGTCCGCAAGTTCCTTGAAAGGTCAAATCTCTGCTCTTTCTGTTCTTTTTCACAGACAGATTGCTATTCTTCCTGATATTCATTGTTTTGTACAAGCTTTGGTTCGTATAAAGCCTGTCATTAAGTCAATTTCTCCTCCTTGGAGTTTGAATTTGGTTCTGGGGGCTCTTCAAGCTCCTCCATTTGAACCTATGCATTCATTGGATATTAAATTACTTTCTTGGAAAGTGTTGTTCCTTTTGGCCATCTCTTCTGCCAGAAGAGTTTCTGAATTATCTGCTCTTTCTTGTGAGTCTCCTTTTCTGATTTTTCATTAGGATAAGGCGGTGTTGCGAACTTCTTTTGAATTTTTACCTAAGTTGTGAATTCCAAAAACATTAGTAGAGACATTGTGGTTCCTTCATTATGTCTTAATCCTAAGAATTCTAAGGAGAAATCGTTGCATTCTTTGGATGTTATTAGAGCTTTGAAATATTATGTTGAAGCTACTAAGTCTTTCCGAAAGACTTCAAGTTTATTTGTTATCTTTTCCGGTTTTAGAAAGGCCAGAAAACTTCTGCCATTTCTTTGGCATCTTGGTTGAAATCTTTAATTCATCTTGCCTATGTTGAGTCGGGTAAGACTCCGCCTCATAGGATTACAGCTCATTCTACTAGGTCAGTTTCTACTTCCTGGGCGTTTAGGAATGAAGCTTCGGTTGATCAGATTTGCAAAGCGGCAACTTGGTCCTCTTTGCATACTTTTACCAAATTCTACCATTTTGTTGTATTTTCTTCTTCTGAAGCAGTTTTTGGTAGAAAAGTACTTCAGGCAGCGTTTTCAGTTTGAATCTTCTGCTTATGTTTTTTCATTAAACTTTATTTTGGGTGTGGATTATTTTCAGCAGGAATTGGCTGTCTTTATTTTATCCCTCCCTCTCTAGTGACTCTTGTGTGGAAAGATCCACATCTTGGGTAGTCATTATCCCATACGTCACTAGCTCATGGACTCTTGCTAATTACATGAAAGAAAACATAATTTATGTAAGAACTTACCTGATAAATTCATTTCTTTCATATTAGCAAGAGTCCATGAGGCCCGCCCTTTTTTTGTGGTGGTTATGATTTTTTTGTATAAAGCACAATTATTCCAATTCCTTATTTTATATGCTTTCGCACTTTTTTCTTATCACCCCACTTCTTGGCTATTCGTTAAACTGAATTGTGGGTGTGGTGAGGGGTGTATTTATAGGCATTTTAAGGTTTGGGAAACTTTGCCCCTCCTGGTAGGAATGTATATCCCATACGTCACTAGCTCATGGACTCTTGCTAATATGAAAGAAATGAATTTATCAGGTAAGTTCTTACATAAATTATGTTTTTAAACACTTTAGTAATGGCGACCGGGAGTTGGATACTTGTAACACCCACGATGGGCGGAGCTTGTTTTGCGCTGATTTAAGCTACTCACTCTGCTATGCCTATTTCTCTGATAATGGCGACCGGGAGTGTGATGTTATCATGCCCTAGAGGGGCAGAGCTACGTTTAGCGCCGTTTTTGGGCTGCGCACTCTGTCTTTTCCGTGTTCAGCAAGCAAGCTCAGTATTTAGTTTTGTCCCATATGTGGGACCAGACAACGCCGCAGCTGCGTTCCGGATCCTTTTATGAGTAAAAGTGAAGCCAGTATTTTTTCTTTATTTTTGGCTACGTTTTAATTAAAAAAATAAAGTTTGAAAGGTACTTGGTTTCTGTGAGATGATCACCTCAGCAAGATTAAGCTGAGGTGTAAATAGGTTATACAATATTTGCATATCAAGTTAACTTTCTTCTGCAGATTAAAATATAAAGTTACATTTTAAAATTTAAAGGGACAGTACCGTTTTTTGTGTTAATTTTTTCTTTCAAAATGTAACATGTTTATGTGTTTAATTCTTTCCTTGTGACTCAGGAGGGACCAAGGGGTCCTTCTAAGTGTTTATTTGGTTCTATGTTTTGATGTCAATGTTTTTATAAAAATAGAGTTTTTTCTGAATTACTCTTTCTAAGGCGCATGCTGTTTAGGAGTTTATTGACGATGGTCAAGTTATGCCATTAATTTCTCCTAATGTGTCCCAAAAAATTTATAGCCCACATGCAGTGCCCTGCGCTTCCTTTCGCACTCCGCCTGGAGTTACCTTGCATTTCATGCATTGTCTGTGTGTCCATACTGTAGAAAAGAAGTACAAGAGGACATATATTCATTCAATATTCCGATTTTTTCTTCCCTGTATATGGAAGAGGAGGATTCTTCGGTTGTATATGAGGGGGAATTCTTAAACTCAGATAGGGTAATACCTTTATCTGATCCTGAGGTTGCTTTCCTTTAATTTTAGCTTGATTTTTTCCATTTGTAACTTGTGGAGGTTTTAGCTACCCTGGACGACTCCGACACTACCGGCGTAGTCTATCCTACAGAGTCCAGTTAATTATACTAAATGTGCCCTTCATGGTGAAGCTTTTTCTTGTCCCATATAGGGTTATACCAGGGCTTGCAATGGCAGACAGCGGTGTGCATTGCTACCGTCACTAGTGCAGCGGCATATTGGTTTGATTCTTTGTCTGATGCTTTCAGGACAGAAACTTCTTTGGATGAAACCCAGAATAGGATAAAAGCTCTTATACTGGCTAATTCCTTTTTTACAGATGCTTCCCTTCAAGTTATCAAACTGGGAGCAGAGATTTCGGGTTTCTCTATTTTAGCTCGCAGAGCATTATGGTTAAAGCCTTGGTCTGCGGATGTGTCCTCTAAGTCTAAGCATTTAGCTATTCCTTACAAGGGGAAAACCTTGGCCTGTCGGAAATGATCTCCGATATCACGGGAGGTAAAGGTCATCTTCTCCCGCAGGATAAGAGAAACAAACAAAAAGGACGACAGAGCATTTTTCGTTCCTTTCAAAATTTCAAGGGAAATTCTTCCTCTACTGCCCCCAATCAGGAACAGACTAGGCCTACATGGAGACCCAATCAATCTTGGAATAAGATAAAACAATCCAAGAAGCCTGCTGTTGAAACAAGGACAGCATGAAGAGCATGCCCCCCAATCCGGGACCGGATCTTGTAGGGGGCAGACTTTCCTGCTTCGCTCAGGCTTGGGTTCGAGATGTTCAGGATCCCTGGGCTATAGAAATAGTGTCCCAGGGATACAAGTTAGAATTCAAGAGGCAGGTTTCTGCTTTCAAGATTGTCGGCAGACCAGACAAAAAAGAGAGGTGTTCTTACAAGATGTAAGAGACCTTTCCAACATGGGAGTGATTGTTCCTGTTCCGGTAAAGGAACAGGGCCTGGGATTTTATTCCAATCTGCTCATAGTTCCCAAAAAAGAGGGAACCTTCAGGCTAATTTTAGATCTCAAGAATCTAAACAAATTTCTCAGAATACCGTCCTTCAAGATGGAAGCTATTCGTTCCATTCTCCCTTTGATCCAAGAGGGTCAATTTATGACAACAGTGGATTTAAAGGACGCATACCTACATGTTCCCATTCACAGGGATCATCACAAGTTTCTAAGGTTTGCCTTTCTGGACAAACACTTCCAATTCGTGGCTCTTCCCTTCGGTCTTGCCACAGCTCCTAGAATTTTCTCAAACGTTCTGGGATCGCTGTTGACAGTGCTTCGGTTACGAGGCATTGCAGTGGCGCCCTATCTGGACGACATACTAGTCAGGGCGCCATTCTTACAACAAGCGAGATTCCACACGGAAATGTCGTTTTCCTTCCTGCGATCTCTCAGTTGGAAGGTAAATTTGGGAAAGAGTTCCTTAGTCACAAATACAAGGGTAACTTTCTTGGGAACCATAATAGATTCCCTATTGTTGAAGGTTTTTCTGACAGATTGTGATGATTGTGACAATAGACGCCAGCCTTCTAGGGTTCTGTAAAAGGCTCAGGGAGTGTGGACTCAGAGTCTGTTCTTCCTATAATCATCCTGGAGCTGAGAGCGATCTTCAATGCTCATTGCTCTTCTGGCCTGGCCTCAGTTGTCTCTGTCCAAATTGTCAGGTTCCAGTTGGACACCTTAACTTCAGCGTCTTACATCAATCATCAGGGAGGAACGAGGAGTTCCTTAGCGATGACAGAGGTAACCAAGATAATTCAGTGGGCGGAGGCCCATTCTTGTTGCCTGTCGGCGATCCACATCCCAGGGGTGGAACAACTGGGAGGTGGATTTTCTGAACAGGCAGACTTTTCATCCGGGGGAGTGGGAACTCCTCCGGAAGTGTTCTCCAGCTTGATTCTCAGGTGGGGTCAGCCGGAATTAGTCCTCTTGGCATCTCGACAGAATGCCAAGCTCACGATATACGGGTCAAGGTCCAGGGACACCAAGGCGGAACTGATAAATGCTCTAGCGGTTCCTTGGACCTTCAGTCTAGCATACCAGATTCCTCAGTTTGCGCTACTTCCTCGGGTCATTGCTCGGATCAAGCAGGAGAGGGCATCAGTGATCCTCATTGCTCCTGCTTGGTCTTGCGGGATTTGGTATGCGGATTTGGTGGATATGTCATCTCTGCCACTGTGGAGACTTCCGTTGAAGAAGGACCTTCTAATTCAAGGGTCCTTCTTTCACCCAAATTTAGTTTCTCTGAGGCTGACTGCTTGGAGATTGAACGCTTAATTTTGTCTAAGCGGGGGTTTTCTGACTCGGTCATAGAGACCATGATTCAGGCTAGCAAGTCTGTAACTAGAAAGATTTACCACATGATATGGCGTAAATATCTCATTGGTGTGAATCCAAGGGCTACTCATGGAGTAGAATTAGGATTCCTAGAATTTTGTCTTTTCTGCAAGAAGGTTTGGAGAAAGGCTTATCGACTAGTTCCTTAAGGGGTCAAATCTCGGCATTATCTATTTTGTTAAACGTCTGGCGGATGTTCCAGATGTTCAATCATTTTGTCAGGCCTTGGTCAGGATCAGGCCTGTGTTCAAACCAGTTATTCCTCCATTGAGTCTGAATTTAGTTCTTAACCTTTTTCAGGGGGCTCCGTTTGAGCCTATGCATTCCTTAGATATTAAGTTGTTATCTTGGAAAATTTTTATTTCTTGTTGCTATTTCCTCTGCTTGTATGCTTGTAGAGTGTCAGAGCTCTCGGCATTGCAGTATGAGTCTCATTACCTTACCTTATTTTCCATTCAGATAAGGTAGTTTTATGTACTACATTACGATTTCTTCCTATGTTTGTTTCTGATCGAAACATTAATCAGGAGATTGTTGTTCCTTCCTTGTGTCCTAATCCTTCTCAGAAGGAACGGCTCTGTACAATTTGGACATGGTCCGTGCTTTAAAGTTTTCTCCTGCAGGCGACTAAGGATTTTCGACAGTCTTTTCTTTGTGGTTTTCTCAGGAAAACGTAAGGGACAGAAGGCTACGGCTACTTCTCTTTCTTTTTGACTGAAGAGTATCATACGTTTTGCATATGAGACTGCTGGACAGCAGCCTCCAGAGAGAGTTACGGCTCATTCCACAAGGGCTGTTGCTTCCTCATGGGCATTCACTAATGAAGCTTCTGTGGAAGAGATTTGCAAGACTGCAACTTGGTCCTCTCTTCACATTTTTTCAAAATTCTTCAAATTTGATACTTTTATTTCGGCTGAGGCCGCTTTTGGGAGAAAGGTTCTTCAAGCAGTGGTGCCTTCCGTTAAGTAGGTTACCTGTCTTGTCCCTCCCGTATGTCAGGGTGCCAGGAATCAGACTGAGACAAGAAGTGCAAAAATAATCACACCTTTATTAATAGCAAAAAATAATAAAAAGTCCACAAGTCAAATAACAAGCCAGGAATCAAAACCAGAACTGGTAGTCAGACGAGCCGAGTCAGGAGCCAAAGTGAATAGTCAGACGAGCCGGAATCAGGAACAAGGAGAACAGCAGAGTCAGGAACAAGCCAGGGATCAGGAACCAGGAAGGACGTCAGACAGCCAGGTAATACACAGGAGCTCTCACAAACAGGTCTGAGACAATGCAAGGGCAAAGCATACTGAACAGAGGCCCTTTAAATAATAAGTGATGACATCACAATTCTGAGACTGCATCCTGTCTCACACGGATGATATACACCAGTCTGCCCATAAAAGGAAGTGCAGGAAATGAGCAGCATCACACAGTATGCACCAGAGTCAGGAAGAGAGGTGAGTAAAATGGCTGCCAGCAGCACATGGCAAACAGATCAGGGAAAAAAACCTAACAGTACCCTCCCCTCAACGACCCCTCCCCCGCGGGAGGACAAAAGGCTTATTGGGGAAACGGGCATGGAAGGCACGGAGGAGGGCGGGAGCATGAACATGAGAGGAGGGAACCCATGAACACTCCTCCGGTCCGTAGCGGCTCCCGTGAACCAAATACTGTATGCGGCCCCTGGACATATGAGAGTCAATAATGCTGCTGACCTCATACTCCTCATGGTTGTCAACAAAGATAGGGCGGGGACAAGGCAACACAGTGGTAAACCGATTACAAACCAATGGTTTCAAGAGAGAGACATGAAAAGCATTGGAGATGCGCATTGCAGGAGGAAGGTCAAGAGCGTAGGCCACAGGATTGACCCGTTGGAGTATTCTAAAAGGACCAACATAACGGGGAGCCAGTTTATTGGAAGGCACACAAAGGTTCAAGTTGCGGTAGGACAGCCAAACTCTCTCACCAACCTGGTAGGAAGGCGCGGGCAGACGCCTACGATCAGCCTGGAACCTTTGGCGCTACATAGAACGATGAAGGCAATTCTGAATCTGCACCCACGTGGAACGGAGTTGCCAGAGATGCTCCTCCAAAGCTGGAATACCCTGAGACATGAATGAATCGGGCAACAAGGATGGTTGAAACCCATAATTCGCCATGAACGAGGATAACTTGGAGGAAGCATTAATAGCACTATTACGAGCAAACTTTGCCCAAGGTAACAGTTCAGACCAATTATTGTGGTGATCTGAGACATAGCATTGGAGGAACTGTTCCAGAGCTTGATTAGACCGTTCCGCAGCCCCATTGGATTGAGGGTGATATGCAGAGGAGAAGGAGAGCTGGATCCCCATTTGAGCACAAAAGGAACGCCAAAATCTGGAGACAAACTGGCTACCCCGGTCCGACACTATCTCCTTGAGTAACCCATGTAAACGGAAGACCTCCCGGGCAAAAATTGAAGCAAGCTCCTGAGCGGTAGGCAACTTCTTCAATGGAATGCAATGAGACATTTTAGAAAAACAGTATTACCATTGGAAACAGGGAGCTTGACAATGAAGTCCATGGAAAGATGTGTCCAAGGACGGTCACCATTAGCAATAGGTTGAAGAAGACCCACAGGAAGATGTCGAAGAGTCTTATTCTGTGCACAAACTGAGCAGGAGGCAACATATGCAGCAACATCAGAACGAAGAGCTGGCCACCAGAATTGTTGAGTGACAGACCAAATCATTTGGTTCTTGCCTGGGTGACCTGCGGCTTTAGGATAGTGGTAAGTGTGCAAAACTTTAGTTTGAAGATTTTCAGGAACAAAACACTTACCACTAGGTTTCTCAGGAGGTGCATTGGTTTGTGCATCCAGGATCTCTTCCCCCAAGGGAGAAGTCAAATTAGTACGTATGGTAGCAAAAATATGGTCAGGAGGTATAACTGGAGTAGGTACAGACTCCTTGGACAGAGGCAAAAATTGTCGAGAGAGGGCATCAGCCCTAACATTCTTACTACCAGGCAGGTAGGAGACCACATAATTAAACCGAGACAAAAATAGCGCCCATCTGGCCTGTTGGGGCGACAAACGTTTTGCTTCAGAAAGATAAGTTAAATTCTTGTGGTCAGTAAGAATGAGCACTGGCACGCTAGTACCCTCGAGAAGATGCCTCTATTCCTTGAGTGCCAAAATTATGGCCAGTAATTCCCTGTCGCCAACTTCATAATTGCACTCCGCTGGAGACAATTTCTTAGAGAAGAAACCACACGGATGCAAGGAACCGTCAGGCGTAGGACGTTGAGACAAGAGGGCACCTACTCCAGTCTCAGACGCATCGACCTCAAGAACAAAAGGCAGGACAGGGTTAGGATGAGCCAGAACTGGAGCGGCAGTCTTAAGACTATCAAAGGCCTTAATGGCAGTAGGTGACCAATGGAGTCAATCATTCTCTTTACGGGTCATGTCTGTGATAGGTTTGACCAAGGAAGAAAAGTTTTTAATAAACTTTCTATAGTAATTGGCGAACCCCAAAAAACGTTGAATAGATCGAAGACCAACTGGGCAAGGCCACTGCAGATAACCCTGCAACGGAGATAACATAACCTAGGAAGGTTACTTGAGTCTTATGGAATTCACATTTCTCGAGTTACAAAACAGGCCGTTCTCACATAGTCTCTGAAGAACCCGTGTAACATCAGAACTATGAGCCTCAAGTGTGGATGAGGGTATGAGGATGTTGTCTAAGTACACCACAACACACTGTTGCAACATATCTCGTAGGACATCATTAATAAATTTGTGGAAAACAGCAGGAGCATTACATAGGCCAAAGGGCTTTACAAGATACTCATAATGCCCGCTCCTGGTATTAAATGCTGTTTTCGATTCGTGGCCCTCCTTGATCCTAACGAGATTGTACGCTCCTCTCAAATCAAGTTTAGTAAAGACCGTAGCTCCCTTGAGGCGGTCAAAGAGTTCCGTAATGAGCGGAATAGGGTAAGCATTCTTAATGGTAAGACGATTAAGACCCCTATAATCGATGCATGGTCTTAACTCGCCACCCTTTTTCTTCACAAAGAAAAAGCCAGCCCCTGCAGGAGAGCAGGATTTGCGGATGATCCCCCGCGACAGAGCATCTGCAACATACTCCTCCATAGCACAATTCTCCGCAACAGACAGAGGGTAAACCTAGCCCCGAGGAGGAATGGCTCCGGGTTGCAGATCTATAGCACAATCGTAAGACCGGTGAGGAGGCAACGTACCGGCACGCACCTTGTCAAAAACGTCTAGGAACTCTCAGTAATCCTCTGGCAATTGAGATACTGAAGACGTGCACAAGACTTTAACTGGTTTCCGAAGACAAGTGGAAATACATTGCAGAGACCACAACAAAATTTCGGACCTGCGCCAGTCGAGACTGGGATTGTGCTTTTGGAGCCAGGGATAACCCAGAATAACCAGAAAATGCAGAGAGTTTATCACCTGGAACTGGAGGGTTTCAAAATGTAGAGCCCCAACAGCCATGGATAACGGAGCAGTTTCGTGAGTAACGAGTACGGGCTGAATGGGCCTGCCATCAATGGCCTCAATAGCAAGCGGAACAGACCGAGGCAAAACAGGAATGGAGTGCTTTGATACAAAAGCACTGTCAATGAAATAGCCCGCAGCACCGGAGTCAACAAGAGCCTGGGTGACTATGGAGGAGTCCACCCAGGAAAGGATAACCGTGACCAAAGGTTTCTCCTTTAGTGGTTCCGGGGACGAGGATAAACCACCCAAGGTCCGCCCCCGACAGGACTTCAAAAGGTGGCCCTGTAATCCACAATAGAGGCAGAGCCCCTCCCTCCTCCTAAAGGCCCTCTCCACTGCATCAGCTCAGCAGTACTTAGTGACTCAGGACCAGGAGGCAGGGGAGGAGAGGGAGGCATGGGTGGGAATGAACACGTAGGAGACAACGGAACAGGAGGCTTCCGCAAGTGCTCCTTGAAAGAGGGCCTCTCACTTAGTCTGATGTCCATTAGGATAAAAAAGACACCAACGCCTCGAGATCTTCTGGTAAATCTCTGGCAGCAACTTCGTCCTTAATCGCATCAGAGAGCCCATGAAAGAAGGCGGCAACAAGGGCTTCATTGTTCCAACCTATCAAAAAAGAAATAAATTTATCAGGTAAGCATAAATTTTCTTTTTTTTAAAAAAAGTTTCCAATTTACTTCTATTATCAAATTAATTTCATTCTCATGTTATTCTTTGTTGAAGAGATACCTAGGTAGGTAGCGTGCACATGCCTGAAGCACTACATGACGGAAATAGTGCTGCCATCTAGTGCTCCTGCTAATGTATAACATTGTTGCAAAACTGCTGCTATATAGTGCTGCAGACACGTGCACACTCTTGAGCTTAGATTTCTGCTTTTCAACAACGGATAACAAGAAAACTAAGAACATTTGACAATAGAAGTAAATTAGAAAGTTGTTTAAACTTTTATGTTCTATCTAAATCATAAAAGAAAAAAACATTTTTTTTTCCCTTTAATAACGTCATATTCGGAATCAAAGCCCCTAGGTACCTGGGTTTTTAAACTTAAAAATCCAGAATACCTCTTGTCTGGACAGCAGCTCATATCTATCCCCAACTCTTTTGGGACATCTCACAACTTCAATGGCCCTCCATTTAAAGTTATCAACACACTCATTTGGATTGATGGTAGAAAATGTATAGATAGAGTAAAGCAGCGCTTTTCATTTGTGATGTACCCAAGGTGTTCTCGTATGCGTGATCTAACATTCCTAATGGTCATACCTACGTATTGCATTTGCTGTTGGATAAATTCAATCAGATAGACTACATAGGTAGTTGAACAGTTAATGCAGTAATATACTGTCCAGTGACACTCAAATAAAATTCACTTACTATTGTTAAATAGTCACATGGCGCTGCCACATTTAAACGTACCATTGAAACTGAGCCAAGAACTTGTAGGAGCTCTAAACAATTCTGTAGTGCAAGGAAACCCTTTTCGTGTGGAATGCTTGAATATAGTGAAATGACATAGACTGTCAACCAACTAAAATTGTCATCCCATTTTACATCTTGTAAGAGACTCAATATGTGTGTGGTGTCTCGGATATAAGACTGTATATTAACAACAATTTTTTTAAGAATATGGTTGAGCCATTCTGACAAGGGTTCTAGTAAGGAACCTATGCCGGGTACAATGGGTCTACCCCTGACCTGTTCTAGATTCTTGTGGCCCTTTGGTAGATGATGGAATACCGGGGTGATTGGATTATCTACCAAAAGGTAGTGTGCAGTGTCTGTATCAATGATTCCAAGGTATACTCCATCATCCACCAAAGATTGCAATTGCTTTTTGAAAAAGTCTAACCAGATTACTATGTAAGACAATGGGACATATTTATCAAGCTCCGAATGGAGCTTGATGCCCCGTGTTTCTGGCGAGCCTGCAGGCTCGCCAGAAATAGCAGTTATGAAGCAGCCGTCACAAAGACCGCTGCTCCATAACCTGTCCGCCTGCTCTGAGCTAATTACAAATTAAAATTTTTTATTATTAATCCACAATTAAAAAACAATATTCAATTAATAACATCCTATTTTTATAATTTCCACGACACCGGTGTCATCTAAAAACTAAATTACACTTAATCTCCCTTTTAACACTTCGCTAATAACAGTTAGTAATATATCAGAGAAAAATATATATAATATAGAAATTTAAAACTTCCATCAATGTTAAAACCCTTTTTCTTTGCCAATACGAAACCATCAATACTGTTTGTTCTAATTCACTGATACAATGTGATGTAAAGATTTTGCTCAAACATCCTATTCAGTTGCAGATAATAAGCACACATTAGTTGTATGAATGATGAGTCACACAGAAGAATTCAAACAGATGATATTCAACAGTTAGTTACTTCCCAGTTTCTGGTATTTCCGTGGTTTTAAAGTTAATAAATTAAAAGATTTAAAAGAATATCTGCCTTTTTCTCACACTGTGGGAATGTGATTTTTTTCAATCCACACTGAACAATTACAGATTAGCAACGTGTGTTACCTTTCAGCTTGCAAGTTTGTCCCTGCTTTTTGTCAGCAGGTGTTTATACTTTCCACAAGGCAGCTTATGTTATCTTTCAACTTACGAGTTTTCATCCACTCTGTATTTGCAGGTATTTGTATTCCTCACAAATATCAGTCTTTTCCCTTTCTCTATATCGGCGTTCTTTGGCAGTTAACAGCTCTTCATTTGAGCGGATGAAAGCCTCTTCTCTTCCACTGGTCAGCTGATAGAGGTTGTTTAGTGCGCGCACTTATTTGAAAATACTCCTACCGTTTCCTGGTGTAGTCAAACAACTTGGTAAATGGTTATGGGAGCAAAAGTTGTAGTATTAGCCTCGATCTGTTTCAGACCAATGCTCAGTTGTATCCTTTCATCAGGAGCCTTTAGACATATATCAAACACTCCAGTTTTTTTTCGGTCAGGTAATGAAAATAGTATCCTGCACTTAGTGCAACGGCACACTGGATACTCACAGTGTATATCCTTTAGCGGACTTAGGTAAAAAGTTCAGATGTTTCTTCTAGCACAACACTGGTGCATAGATATAAAGGTAGCAGATTTCCACTATATTCAAGCTTTATATGGGTAGGCAATCCTTACGCCTATGAGTCCAATGTAAACTCCGTTGTCCACAGAGGACTCAGTTCCACCCAGTTCCAAAGGAGGAACAGGGGCAAGGCTTCTATTCAAATCTGTTTTGTGGGTCCCAAGGAACCTTCAGACCAATCTTAGATCTCAAGATCCTAAACAAATTTCTCAGGGTCCCATCCTTCAAAATGGAGACTATTCGAAACATCCTACCTATGATCCAGGAGGGTCAATATATGACTACCGTGGACTTAAAGGATGCTTATCTTCACATTCCGATACACAGAGATCATCATCGGTTTCTCAGGTTTGCCTTCCTAGACAGGCATTACCAGTTTGTAATTCTTCCCTTTGGGTTAGCTACGGCACCAAGAATCTTTACAAAGGTTCTGGGGTCACTTCTGGCTGTCCTAAGGCCGCGGGGTATAGCAGTAGCCCCTTACCTAGACGACATTCTGATACAGGCGTCGAATTTTCAAATTGCCAAGTCCCATACGGACATTGTTCTGGCATTCCTGAGGTCTCATGGGTGGAAAGTGAACGAAGAAAAGAGTTCTCTATCCCCTCTCACAAGAGTTTCCTTCCTGGGAACTCTGATAGATTCTGTAGAAATGAAGATTTACCTGACAGAGGCCAGGTTGTAAAAACTTCTAAATTCCTGCCGTGTTCTTTATTCTACTTCTCGCCCTTCAGTGGCTCAGTGTATGGAAGTAATCGGCTTAATGGTAGCGGCAATGGACATAGTGCCGTTTGCCCGCCTACATCTCAGACCGCTGCAACTCTGCATGCTCAGTCAGTGGAATGGGGATTACACAGATTTGTCCCCTCTACTAAATCTGGATCAAGAGACCAGGGATTCTCTTCTCTGGTGGCTATCTCGGGTCCATCTGTCCAAAGGTATGACCTTCCGCAGGCCAGATTGGACAATAGTAACAACAGATGCCAGCCTTCTGGGCTGGGGTTCCGTCTGGAACTCCCTGAAGGCTCAGGGATCGTGGACTCAGGAGGAGGCACTCCTTCCGATAAAACATTCTGAAACTAAGAGCGATATTCAATGCTCTTCAGGCTTGGCCGCAGCTAGCTGCGGTCAGGTTCATCAGATTTCAGTCGGACAACATCACGACTGTAGCTTACATCAACCATCAAGGGGGAACAAGGAGTTCCCTAGCAATGTTGGTGGTTTCAAAGATAATTCTATGGGCAGAGATTCACTCTTGCCATCTATCTGCTATCCATATCCCAGGAGTAGAGAACTGGGAGGCGGATTTTCTAAGTCGTGGGAGGGGGGGGAGTGGGAGCTCCATCCGGAGGTATTTGCACAGTTGATTCAACTTTGGGGCAAACCAGAACTGGATCTCATGGTGTCTCGTCAGAACGCCAAGCTTCCTTGTTACGGATCCAGGTCCAGGGATCCCAAGGCAGCACTGATAGATGCTCTAGCAGTGCCTTGGTCCTTCAACCTGGCTTATGTGTTTCCACCATTTCCTCTGCTCCCTCGTCTGATTGCCAAGATCAAACAGGAGAGAGCTTTGGTGATTTTGATAGCACCTGCGTGGCTTCGCAGGACTTGGTATGCAGATCTGGTGGACATGTCATCCTTTCCACCATGGACTCTGCCGCTGAGACAGGACCTTCTACTTCAGGGTCCTTTCAACCATCCAAATCTAATTTCTCTGCGTCTGACTGCTTGGAGATTGAACGCTTGATTTTATCAAAGCGTGTTTTCTCTGAGTCGGTCATTGATACCTTAATACAGGCGCGAAAGCCTGTCACCAGGAAAATCTATCATAAGATATGGTGTAAATATTTTCATTGGTGTGAATCCAAGGGTTACTCATGGAGTAAAGTCAGGATTCCTAGGATATTATCTTTTCTCCAAGAAGGATTGGAGAAGGGTTTATCAGCTAGTTCCTTAAAGGGACAGATTTCTGCTCTGTCTATCCTTTTGCACAAACATCTGGCTGAGGTTCCAGATGTTCAGGCGTTTTGTCAGGCTCTGGTTAGAATCAAGCCTGTGTTTAAACCTGTTGCTCCGCCATGGAGTTTAAACTTAGTTCTTAAAGTTCTTCAAGGGGTTCCGTTTGAACCTTTGCATTCCATAGATATTAAGCTCTTATCTTGGAAAGTTCTGTTTTTAGTAGCTATCTCCTCGGCTCGAAGAGTTTCGGAGTTATCTGCTTTACAATGTGATTCCCCTTATCTCGTTTTCCATGCAGATAAGGTAGTGTTACGTACCAAACCTGGTTTTCTACCCAAGGTGGTATCTAATAAGAATATCAATCAGGAGATTGTTGTTCTGTCACTGTGTCCTAATCCTTCTTCAAAGAAGGAACGTCTATTACACAATCTTGACGTGGTTCGTGCTTTAAAGTTTTATTTACAAGCTACTAAAGATTTTCGTCAAACATCTGCATTGTTTGTAGTCTACTCTGGACAGAGGAGAGGCCAAAAGGCTTCGGCAACTTCTCTTTCTTTTTGGCTAAGAAGTATAATCCGCTTAGTTTATGAGACTGCTGGCCAGCAGCCTCCTGAAAGAATTACAGCTCATTCTACTAGAGCGGTAGCTTCCACATGGGCTTTTAAGAATGAGGCTTCTGTTGAACAGATTTGTAAGGCGGCGACTTGGTCTTCGCTTCATACTTTTTCAAAATTCTACAAATTTGATACTTTTGCTTCTTCGGAGGCTATTTTTGGGAGAAAGGTCTTACAGGCAGTGGTGCCTTCCGTTTAAGCGCCTGCCTTGTCCCTCCATTCATCCGTGTCCTATAGCTTTGGTATTGGTATCCCACAAGTAATGGATGATCCGTGGACTGGATACACCTTACAAGATAAAACAAAATTTATGCTTACCTGATAAATTTATTTCTCTTGTGGTGTATCCAGTCCACGGCCCACCCTGTCATTTTAAGGCAGGTGTTTTTTATTTTTAAACTACAGTCACCACTGCACCCTATAGTTTCTCCTTTCTCTTGCTTGTCTTCGGTCGAATGACTGGGAGGTGGCAGTTAGGGGAGGAGCTATATAGACAGCTCTGCTGTGGGTGATCCTCTTGCAGCTTCCTGTTGGGAAGGAGAATATCCCACAAGTAATGGATGATCCGTGGACTGGATACACCACAAGAGAAATAAATTTATCAGGTAAGCATAAATTTAGTTTTTTCTACTTTCTTAGTGGTGGCAATTATACATTGTAATATCCTATTTTTACTCTAATCGGAGACGTCCGTTTTTTTATTATATTGTTGCAAATTGTTTAGTAACATTTATTACTATAGAATTACAAACTTGTTACATTTGTTTCTATGTTCTGATTTTAGCTTATTTTAGAAATATAAAACTATTGCTTTTACTAGCTTGTGGTGTATAACTTTTTTGGTTCACCTCCTAATGTCTTTTTAACCTTTAGCTATTTAGCGCTCCTAAGCATTTCTCTTTGACTATACTCATTTTTACCTAATTGTTAGAGGATCTATTAGGGCCTTAGGAGTTTGGTTAAGTAGCTTAGCGCACATCTCTCCTTTTTACCGGGATGGGGAGATACGCTGCAGGAGAAAGGGGGGGGGGGGCTTCCCTAGCTAACAATCGTTGAAAGGGGGGAGGTGGGAGGACCACTACACTACAGAAAATAAGAAATAAAAAAATATATATATTTAGGCATTTTATAGGTGCCAGTACCTAAGATGGCGGACACTAGCTAGAGGGTAAGAGAGCTGTTTGGGAGGGATCAGGGGTGGGAAGTGTCAGATAGAAAGGTAATCTCTATACTAAAGCTAAAATTAACCTTACAAGATACCTGATTAACCTCTCCACTGCTGGGAATAATAGAAGTGTGGTATGCATTCTAATTACCAAAAAGCAAAGGCAAAGCCATGTATGTCTGCTATTGCTGAACAAAGCGGATCTCAGAGAAGCTTTTACAATAATTTGTGCCATGATTGCAATTATGTTAATAATTTCAGTGAGAAGTTTGTAAAAAAAGTTAACAATTTTTTTATATGATTGCATTTGGCAAGGAAATGTTGGCATGAAATATACCAAAATGGGTCTAGATCAATACCTTGGGTTGTATACTTAAAAAATATATAGTTTTGACAGGTAAATAAAAAAAACAAAGCACTATTTCTGTTAAAATGGAGTGATAGCAGAAATGCTAAAAAAAATATTCGTTATTTTTGGCAAGTTCTTCTCTGAAAGTCCCAGTAGGGGAGGGGTTATTAAACAAGTAGCTGTCAAACTAGCAAAAGGTAGACCAGCAACAGGAATAAAAATGGGCCATCTTAGTAAAACGATAAACCAACACCGTAATAATGTCAAAACCGTCAGACATAGGTACAATGTTTCATCCTGGCACATGTAACACAAAGAGTAACACATTTTCTGCGGATATCCTCAATAAAGCCAAGCCAACAAAAATGTTAAAAATGAAGTCCTTTGTTTTCTTAATACCACCATGCCAAGCAGCTGTCAAATCATGATACGCCTGGAGAACTTCCAAACAAACTAAAATTAGGGACAACAATTCTGTCTTTGACAAATGAGACCATCCACCACTCAAAAGGGCAAAAGAGAGGCAGGAGGAAGAAAGCTGCAGGCTATAATCTTGTTCAATAAAGAATAATGTGATGCAAGACCTTTCTGAAGAATAGTTTCTTTTTGTATCCCAACACCTGGAGAGGCATCAGGAAGTCTGGACAAAGGATCAGTAAATATAGTAATAGGCTGCACAGCTCTCACTAATAAATGTCTCCACTCCTCCAAGGCACACTTGATGATCAACAGCTCTCTGAACCCCAACATTATAAATCTCCTCAGCTGGAGTCAGAACACATGAATAAAAGGTCACTGGATGCATCTGACCTTTCAACTCACGCTGCAGGAGAACCGATGCAATGGCAACATCAGAAGCATCTACTTCCAGAAAGAATGGTTTCTGAACATCTGGCTGGATTAAAACAGGGTCCAAATACTATAACGAGTATAAACAGTCAAGCAGCAAAGCAATATTTAAGTACAGGCTGTAGGGAACCCCTGACGCAGCCCCCACTAGTACAGCAAACAACAGAGACAGCAGCACTTTCAAAAGAAATATAGTTGCATTAATTGTGGATAGTCCAACACGGGTGCAAAACAGTAATACACAGCAACATTTTAGGGAAAAAACCCTTAATCATGCAGATAAGAACATTTACAAATATAAGTTCTCTATGGTAGCATTCTGCTGTAAAAAGTGAGATCCCACTGGTTACAGATTTGTCTGCTATCTCCTTAAAGGGTCATATTTCAGCTCTTTCAGTGTTATGCTACAATACAATTGCTAAGCTTCCTGAGATTCAGAGCTTAATAAAGCTTTAGTCAGGTTAAAACCTTAATTTATTTTTAAGAGGTTTGCAGTTCTCTCCTTTTGGACCTATGCATAGTTTGAACTTTCAGTTGCTGTCTCAGAAGGTCTTATTTCTTTTTACAATATCTTCTGCCAGAAGAGTTTCTTAATTGTCTGTTCCTTCTTGCAAAGCTACTTATCTTATTTTTCACTAGGATAAGGCGGTTTTAAGGTCTAAATTTGATTTCTTAAGGTGGTTTCTTTAGATAACATCAATCACGATTATTTGTAATAATCCAGCCAGAAGGCTACCGCCGTTATTTTAGCTTCCTGGCTACAACCCTTGATTCACAAGTCTTACTTAGAGGTGGGAAAGTCTCTCCCAAAATGCATTATAATCCCTTCTACTAGATCAGTTTCCACTTCCTGGGCTATTACAAATGGTCATCCTTATACCCTTTATATACTTTTTGATGTGTTTGCTTCTGAAGCAGCTTTTGGAAGGAAAGTCCTTCAGGCAGCAGTGTCTGGAACTAATTAAGCAGGCAGACAAGGGAAGAGGAGTGGTAATCCTCAAAACTGAAGATTATCTAAGATAATAGATTATTGGGAGACACTGAAACATATAAGATCCTTAGATTTAACCCAATAAATACACAGATTAAAGAATTTAATAAGATTATAGTCGAAGCAAAATTAGAAGGAATAATCAAAAATCATGAATATCAATTTATCAATATCCAACATCTGAGAACACTGGTATTTTATTACCTCCCTAAAATACATAAAAATCTCCACTATCCACCAGGACGCCCAATAATATCCGGGATAGGTTCCTTAACCTCAAACATGTCCCAATATGTAGATAAATTCCTATAGAAATACGTACAATCTCTTCCATCATATCTTAAAGACACTACAGATTTTCTAAATTCCATAGTCAATATACCTTGGCAAGACAATTACATATTAGTTACATGTGACGTAAATTTGTTATATACTAATATAGAAAAAAGATTGGGAATAAAAGTAGCTGAACATTATCTGAATTCTGATTATGAAATGAAAACTCCTCGAATCAAATTCATTATAAAGTGTATAAAGTTCTTTCTGGAAAATAATTATTATAATTTTAATAAAAAATTATTTTTGTAACAAAAAGGTACAGCGATGGGCACGAGGTTTGTGCCCAGTTACGCAAACTTATTTATGGGATTGTTTGAACAAGAACATATTTTAGAATCCCCTTGGGGCGCAAACCTTGTGCTCTTCAAGAGATTTATAGATTATATTTTTAAAATATGGAAAGGTGGTCAGGAACTTCTGGAACTATTCTTTGAAGACCTAAATTCTAACAACTGGGGTATAACTTTTACCCAGGGTCATAGTAGAGAAACTATACATTTTCTAGATGTAAAAATAAACATCATTAATAATAAGATAACCACAGAAACATATTTCCAACCAACTGATACCAACAACTATATACATCCAGATAGTTGCACCTAGAAAGGTGGATAAATAACATACCCAAGGGTCAATTCTACAGAATTAGAAAAAACTGCTCAGAATATAAGGTTTTTCACAAACAGGCCGATGAATTAAAAAAGAAATTTAAGGAGAAAGGTTATAACAAATCCATAATTATAGAAGCGAAAATAATGTCAAGTAAAAAGGATAGAAAAGAATTGATGAAATATAAAAATAATATAAAGGGGAAAGAACCAAATGAGGGTCATAAGAAAAAGGGAATGTCCTTCATAACAGAATATGGTGATGACCATAAAATTATAAAAAAGATACTAAATAAGCATTGGCACCTAGTTAGGAAGGACCCTCTTTTGAGTGATTTAATAGATGACCATCCATCTGTGATCTTTAGAAAAATGAAAAATCTTAAAAGTATACTAGCTCCCAGTCAATTTAAAATTACAGTTGAACTAATAGATGCAGATATACACAAAAAAACAGAATGCATGGCTTCTTTCCATGTAACAGCTGTAAAGCTTGTCAATATGGAAAAAAAATAAAAAAGTGAGAACTATAAGAAATAACTTTGAATACCCTATAAAAGAAATAATCAGATGTTTTGACAGTAATGTAATATATCTTTTACAGTGCCAGTGTAATCTGCAATATTTTGGTCAGACTAGCCGTCCTCTACACAATAGGATTAGAGAACATCTCCTCAAAATTAAGTGGGGGAATTGTAAACATCTACTTTCAAAACATTTTACAGAGGTGCACAACAAAAAACATATGGGCTTCAAATTTTGGGGCATAAAGAAATTGTTAAAAAATCAAGGAGGTAATATGGAAAAGGATTTACTTTTAAGAGAAGCAGAGCTAATTTTTAACTTTAATACTTTGACCCCAAATAGTTTGAATGCTGATTTAGATTTAAATCCATTTATTTAAAATGCAATGAAACCTAATTATATGAATCATTATACTCTTACCTAGGAAATATTACAGATTATATTTTAATCTGTTCATATTCGTTGAGGACCTATAAAGTATATAATAATTTTTGGTGTTTAAATTAAAATTATATTTGTTGGTGTTTAATTAAAATTATATATATATATATATATATATATATATATATATATATACATATTTTTTAAGTTCTTCTTTTTTAGATAATAACCTCAAGGAAATGAATTATGTAGATAGGTCATGAAAAGATTATGATTTAGAGTTACAAGATTAGACATCTTCAATAAAGAATATACTATTGGACTGCAATACATGAACAGACAAGTTAATCGAAATCTCAAACCAAAAAAAGGGAGGAGTTTTACCCTCTGGAATCCTATAACAAGTGAGCCGTGAATCCAGTACAATACAAGTCTTGACAAAGGTGCAGTGTAGTGCCAAAACACGTAGACTTTTACTGTCTCCATAACATTTAACCGAACGACCGGATAAAGATTGGATCATATCCACGCAATTGACATCTTTCCCCTTTACCGGTTACCTGATTGATTCTCCTGAGTCACGTCGGACCAAAGACGCACGTAATTTGGCAGAAGGAGTTTGCCGGGAACTCAGGACCTGGGTACGCTGAACAACAGAGAGGCATTGTATCGGTTTCCCAGCATCAGAAAAGAACTATAGAAGCAACCCATTCATAACCCAGGAGAGGAGATGCATAACCATCGGAGGTCCGATAAGGGGAACTGGGCAAGACCCGGCTGGGACACTTATACACATAACGTTATATGCAAGCTCTAATACGAGCTCTAACATGAGAACAGCTGCAATCTCTGCTTCAATATAACTACAGTTACGATTTAGATACAATTTAAGTCACGGCTTTGATACAACATAGTGGAACACTGTGTCTATTAAATTAACACATTTCTTTTAAGCGGCATTAAGACAAAGCACTTTTCATAAGGAGGAACTGTGAAATATACGATCGAGAGACGATCGGAACACTGAACTGTGATAACTGAACATTTAGTTGTGGCCACAACATTTAGATAGATTGTAGAAAAAGGATCCTATATGATTTTACAGTAAAGATTAATTTTATACAGTAAAGATCTATGTGATAATTTATGACTATATTTGATTTTATGATTTGATATTAGAAATATTATCTTAAGAGGTTAACATTTGTTTTTTCTCAGAGGTATATATTTTATTTTATCTTAGAGGTTAAACACACCAATCTAGAGGTCCACACGAATTATAGAGGTTATTACCATTTTATTTTAGCGTCACATAGAGGTAACATATCATAGAGATAACTACCTTTTATTTATTGTAGCATAACATAGAGGTTAATATAGCCCACGGTTATCCTAGAAGTCTTAGTAATTAGGATTTACTAGTTTGATATTATAGTATCATATATTTGACCCAAATTAGCATTTATAGTTTGATATTCCAGTATCATATATCCTACCCATGAGCTGTTTTAGCGCTTCTCATCCTTCTTTCTTTTTTTAGTGTCTGGAACTAAGGTGCATTTTTAAATAATTTTTTGACCCACCCAAATTACTCATGGACTCCACAGCTTGGATATAAGTTCCCAAGAGTAATGCCTCTTGGAGTCTCATCGCCTTATGAAAGAATACAACATTTATGCTTACCTGATCAATTAATTTATTTCTTGGTGATTAGAGTCTACGAGACGCTCCCAACCTCTGAAGCAGAGGCACCAGATGGAATACAAAGACCAGCATTCCAATCATAAATTAGCGCTGCACATGTAATCTAGCCCTAAGTATTATTAATTGATAGCAAAAAGACTGAAAACTACCTGATATATTCTATTGAGAACGTGCTATAAACTACTCAAAGTTAATATCAAGAAATCTTTATTTGAAGTATGTCTTATGCTTTTTTATAAAGATATTGACAGATATTACTTTAACATTTTAAAACCCATTAACCCTTAGACTAATGCAAAGGCAGCAGCTATTACAAACTTGATATAAACAAGACAATTTTTTTAAGTATATTATTTTTATTGGATTTTTTAAATGAAAACTGATCAAATGAAAGAAAAAAAGGACATGAGACACAGTATAAAAATATTGCCTTAAGGATAGCTAAAACAAAAACATACTCTGGGTATCAGTGAATGATAGATATCCCCATATACAAGACAGTTTTTGACAGTCAGATTAAAACCATTCTTTTTTAATAAAATATAATTCATCAAATGCAGGAGAATATATAGCAAACTCCTCACACATGCAAAAGCGCTAGCAAGAGTTCAGAAATCAATATTTTGTGGAATAACCCAGATTTTCAATCAAAGCTTTGATGCATCTTGGCATTCTCTCTACCAGTCTTTCAGATTGCTGCTGGGTAACTTTATGCCATTCCTTATGCAAATATTCAAGCAGCTCAGCTTTGTTTGATAGTTTGTGACCATCCATCTTCCTCTTGATAACATTTTAGAGGTTTTTGAATGGGATTCAGATCTGGAGATTGGGCTGACCATGACAGGGTCTTGATCTGGTTGTCCTCCATCCACACCTTGATTGACCTTGGTGTGTGGCATTGAACATTGTCCTGCTGTAAAAATCAATTGTTAGAGTTGGGGAACATTGTTAGAGAAGACGGAAGCAAGTTTTCTTTTAGGATAACCTTGTATGTGGCTTGATTCATGCTTCCTTCACAAAGATAAATCTGTCCGATTCCAGCCTTGCTGAAGCACCTCCAGATCATTACAGAGCCTCCAACAGATTTCACAGTGGGTGCATGACACTGTGGCTTGTAGGCCTCTTTAGGTATCCCTATTATATGAGTTGCAAGAGCAAGCAACAAAAAAAGAGTGCTAACCCCGTTTTTAAATTGGGAAATAGATACATATAGAAATAGTTATAAAAAGACAAGGTAAATTGAATATAGCTATTCTGAATCTTAGCAATATTTGATTTACCTTGTCTTTTTATAACTATTTCTACATGTATCTATTTCTCAATTTAAAGAGGGGTTAGCACTATTTTTTTGTTGCTTGCTCTTGCAACTCATATAATAGTGAGTCTCTTCAGTGCATCACCTCCCCTATAGGTGCCCTAAGTAATTATAAACATTTTTTGCACTTATAGTATTATACTTTCATTGGTTCTCCCTTATTAAATCCTTTCTAATAAACTCTCTAGATCCCTGTCTAACCACTAGACAACCAGGTGTTGGACAAAGCTGAAAACTGTACTCATCAGAGAAGATGACCTTACTCCAGTCATCTACAGTCCAATCCTTATCGTCTTTTGCAAACCCCAGCCTGGTTCTTCTTTGCTTCTCATTGATGAAGGACTTTTTTTTTTCTAACTTTGCATGACTTAAGCTCTGCCGTTAGAAGCCTGTTTCGAAAAGTCCTCTCTGTGCACTTCAGCCCGGCTGCCATTCTTTTTTGTAAGTCCCTATGGTTGTTGAGTGACATTCAAATGTGTTGGCGGTCATCACGGGCAGTGGAGAGCCCTTTTGACCCTCTGCCAGTCTGTAGCTTTGTTATCTGCTGCTTAATCTTGTTCTTATGAACCTCCGTTTTTACCTCACTCAAACGTTTCTTTTCACCTCTTTTAGCATGGTCAATAGTTACTTTTTTTTATTCCAATTACTTTTGAGGTACCACTAGCACTGTTTTTGCCATCCATCGGGTCCTATTGCAATGACAATGATTACCACAGCAGTGTTTTTTATACTTTTCCTCATTAAATAGAATTTGGTTCAAGTGATCACCTAATCAGTACCTCATTAAGTAGAATAAGGTGTGCCTGTGTTGGAATTCAACAGACAAGACACTGGAATTGAATAGCTGCCATACATGTAGAGTGGCCTCTTAATTTTTTTCAGAGCTGTATATAATAAATGGCACACAATTTTGCCTTAACAGCAAGGTCCCTTTGTAGACAAGCCAGTGACGTATTTAGGTTTCGTCCTGCCCTAGGCACTCAAAATTCTGCTGCCCCCACCCCCAAGTTTTAGGCTTTTTTTGCCCATAATATTTTTTATTTTTTGGTCATTGTAATGTTTATTATTAGGGCCCTAAAAGGGTTTACAAAATTACCATCCAGAGAATCTGGACTATTACTATGGATCATAGTAATAGTCCAGATTCTCTGGATGATAATTTTGCAAACACTTTTGAACAGTTACTTTGGAAACTTTGGAAGTGCCATAAAAATTCATACACCAAGATTTTTTTTTAAATTAAATTGACATTTTGAACAGCAATTCAACCCTTCAGCACAAATCTCTAAACCTCACTTTAAGTAAAAGAAATACATGACAAGACATTATGTGGAAAAAAATACATATACAGGCAAACATATGCTTTGAGTTGGAAGCATTATTAGAGCTATACGTTTTAGAGGGATCAGTATAATGCAAACATCTGTTGAATTGGTAGAGTCAGATGAATAAGGGGTTAATATAGGTTCTTAAATAGGAACTAAAGCCCCCTCCTCCTCTGTAATACTTTTCCTGGGTGATTTATTTACCTGGTGACTTCCTGACATCTTGTGAGAGATAAAACACAGGCTAGCCCTTCCTGTCAGCTAGTTTTAACAAACATCTTCCCCTGCAGTGAATATGCTTCACATAGTAGATTGATATAGGGAGGAAGAGGGGAAGGGGCTAGCTGCTGTCCATTATTGCACCGACAGGATGTTTTTGTTTTCAAGAAATTTACTGACAGTAATTCAAAGTTAAATGCAGGTTTACCTCTCGCTCTAGCTCCAGCCTCCAACCACATGCTTCATGCAACAGCAGTGTAAAACTATTTCTAACATCGAGTGCTCTGCTGGGAGAGGTCAGAGGATCTCTTGGATTTATTGATGCTAAATTACCTTCCTGCTGCAGCTGTCAGAGCCACGCTAGCTAACAAGACTAAGGAGCCATAAAAAAACAGTGTGGCCGATTACACTAACTCTGCATAGCAGTGCTCTCTGAGGCAAAAAGTGCCGCCCCCTCCAAACTGCCACCCTAGGCCCATGCCTTGTTGGCCTATGCAGTAATACGCCCCTGAGACAAGCTATCATCTATGAATCTAGACCAATGAATCTTTAATTTTCTAGTTCAAGAGATCCACAATATATATTTTATATAAAAAACATGATGGATGCCTTTTCATTTAATTAATTATGTACTAGCTGCACATTGTCACTAGAAAATACCTGGCAATTGTATTTCATGATCAACCTTGTCAGCTTGTGTGCGAACCCAACATGAAAATATAATACTGTATATACACACACAAACACACATATGTACATACATACATACACACACACACACACAAACATACACACAAATACACACATGCTAAGGCACTGTGGCTGAGCTCTGCAGCAATCCAAGGGTTGCAGGTTCGATCCCCGGTGAGGTCCAACTCCAGTCAGCCTTTCATCCTTCCGAGGTTGAGAAAATGAGCAGCGCCTTTAGACCCTTATGGGTGATTAGCCGTGCTTTACAAGTGCCCAATACAATACACACACAATTATATAAAGGTATATATATATATATATATATATATATATATATATATATCAATATCTGTTTAGAAATACATAGAACATGTTCCGCTATGTGAAAAACATTGAAATTTTAAATATTTACAGTAAATACACAGTATAACACTTTATTAAAAAATAATATTGCATAAATATGCTTTTACAAGTTTTCATCTACTGCAAAGGGCTCCAATGCACTTATATATGTCTTATGTGTGTACATATTTATTTATGTGTTTATATGTGTATACATATCTGTAAATACATATATACACATATAAATACATAAATATATATGTACACACACACACACACATATATATATATATACACACACACACATACATACATATATATACATCTTTAGACATGTATATTATATGTATCTCTATGTTAAAGCCCTTAGCCTGCCTTTTTTTTCTCTAACACCTAAGACCTCATATCTTTGAGCCTTTATAACTTTAGTGTGCAATATTTTTTTTTAAATAATGTTTATTAGATGGTGTTATTATGAGTGTAACTGTACTTTATAATGTATTTTTGATGTATTTTGTGACACTTTTTAGTTTCGCGAAACAGTAAACCAGAGCTCTGAAGTTACGGAAATCATTCTATTTGAAATCACTTACGGCCAGATTACGAGTTTTGCGTTATGACGGGTGCGGTACTAACTTGCACATTATTGTCACCGCTCACTTTCCTACAGCTCTGGTATTACAGGTTTTTATAAACCCAGTGTTAAAAGGCAAGAAGTTAGTGTAGAGCAAAATTGAGCTCCATACCGCGCTCCAATACCAGTGCTGCTTAAGTCAGCGGTGAGCTGGTTATACGTGCTCGTGCACGATTTCCCCATAGACATCAATGGGGAGAGTCGGCTGAAAAAAAGCCTAACACCTGCAAAAAAGCAGCATAAAGCTCAGTAACGCAGCCCCTTGATTCCTCTGGGGAAACAAAATTTATGTTTACAGCTAACACCCTAACATGAACCCCGAGTCTAAACACCCCTAATCTTACACTTATTAACCCCTAATCTGCCGCCTCCAACATCGCCGACACCTACATTATATTTAATAACCCCTAATCTGCCGCTCCGGACATCACCAACACCTAAATTATACTTATTAACCCCTAATCTGCTGCCCCAACATCGCCAACACCTACATTATATTTATTAAACCCTAATCTCCCGCCCTCAATGTCGCCGCCACTATAATAAACATATTAACCCCTAAACCGCCACACTCCCGCCTCGCAAATACTAGTTAAATATTATTAACCCTTAATCTGCTGTCCCTAACATCGCCGCCACCTACCTACATTTATTAACCTCTAATCTGCGGCCCCCAACGTCGCCACCACTATATTACATTTATTAACTCCTAAATCTAAGTCTAACCCTAACACCCCCTAACTTAAATATAATTAAAATAAATCTAAATAAAACTTACTATTAATAACTAAATTATTCCTATTTAAAACTAAATACTTACCTGTAAAATAAACACTAAGCTAGCTACAATATAACTAATAGTTACATTGTAGCTAGCTTAGGGTTTATTTTTATTTTACAGGCAAGTTTGTATTTATTTTAACTAGGTAGAATAGTTACTAAATAGTTATTAACTATTTAATAACTACCTAGCTAAAATAAATACAAATTGACCTGTAAAATAAAACCTAACCTGTCTTACACTAACACCTAACGTAACCCTACTATTAAATAAATTCCCTAAATTAAATACAATTAACTAAATTCAATACAATTAGCTAAATTACAAAAAAAAAACCACACTAAATTACAGAAAATAAAAAACAAATTACAAGATATTTAAACTAATTACACCTAATCTAATAGCCCTATCAAAATAAAAAAACCCTAGCCTAAGCAAAACTACCAATAGCCCTTAAAAGGGCCTTTTGCGGGGCATTGCCCCAAAGAAATCAGCTCTTTTACCTGTAAAAAAAAAATACAAACAACCCCCCCCAACAGTAAAACCCACCACCCACACAACCAACCCCCCAAATAAAACCCTAACTAAAAAAACCTAAGCTCCCCATTGCCCTGAAAAGGGCATTTGGATGGGCATTGCCCTTAAAAGGGCATTTAGCTCTATTGCAGCCAATCGGAATTAAGGTTGAAAAAATCCTATTGGCTGATGCAATCAGCTAATAGGATTGAACTTCAATCCTATTGGCTGATCCAATCAGCCAATAGGATTGAGTTTGCATTCTATTGGCTGTTCCAATCAGCCAATAGAATGCGAGTTCAATCCTATTGGCTGATTGCATCAGCCAATAGGATTTTTTCAACCTTAATTTCGATTGGGTGATAGAATTCTATCAGCCAATCTGAATCTAAGGGACGCCATCTTGGATGACGTCATTTAAAGGAACCTTCATTCAGAAGAAGCCGGCGATTGAAGAGGATGCTCCGCGCCGGATGTCTTGAAGATGGAGCCGCTCCGCGTCGGAAGAATGAAGATAGAAGATGCCGTCTAGGTGAAGACTTCTGCCCGTCTGGAGGACCACTTCTGCTGGCTTTGTTGAGGACATCTTGCCACTTGGATGAAGACTTCTCCCGTCTTAGTTGAGGATGGATGTTGGCTCTTCAAAACTGTAAGTGGATCTTCGGGGGTTAGTGTTAGGATTTTTTAAGGGTGTATTGGGTGGTTTTTATTTTTAGATTAGGGGTTTGGGCTGTAATAGAGCTAAATGCCCTTTTAAGGGCAATGCCCATCCAAATGCCCTTTTCAGGGCAGTGGGGAGCTTAGGTTTTTTAGTTAGGGTTTTATTTGGGGGGTTGGTTGTGTGGGTGGTGGGTTTTACTGTTGGGGGGGTTGTTTGTATTTTTTTCTTATGGGTAAAAGAGCTGATTTCTTTGGGGCAATGCCCCTCAAAAGGCCCTTTTAAGGGCTATTGGTAGTTTAGTTTAGGCTAGGGTTTTTTTTTTGGGTGGGCTTTTTTTATTTTCATACGGCTATTAGATTAGTTGTAATTTGTTTTTTATTTTCTGTAATTTAGTGTTTTTTTTTAATTTAGCTAATTGTATTGAATTTAGTTAATTGTATTTAATTTAGGGAATTTATTTAATTGTAGGGTTAGGTTAGGTGTTAGTGTAAAACAGGTTAGGTTTTATTTTACAGGTCAATTTGTATTTATTTTAGCTAGGTAGTTATTAAATAGTTAATAACCATTTAGTAGCTATTCTACCTAGTTAAAATAAATACAAACTTGCCTGTAAAATAAAAATAAACCCTAAGCTAGATACAATGAAACTATTAGTTATATTGTAGCAAACTTAGGGTTATTTTACAGGTAAGTATTTAGTTTTAAATAGGAATTATTTAGTTAATGATAGTAGGTTTTATTTAGATTTATTTTAATTAGATTTAAGTTAGGGGGTGTTAGGGTTAGACTTAGATTTAGGGGTTAATAAATTTAATATAGTGGTGGCGACATTGGGGGCGGCAGATTAGGGGTTAATAAATGTAGGTAGGTGGCGGCGATGCTAGGGATGGCAGATTAGGGGTTAATAATATTTATCTAATGTTTGCGAGGCGGGAGAGTGGCAGATTAGGGGTTAATAATTTTATTATAGTGTTTGCGATGCGGGAGGTTTATATAGGTAGTTTATGGGTGTTAGTGTACTTTGTAACACTTTAGTTATGAGTTTTATGCTAAAGCGTTATAGTGTAAAACTCATAACTACTGACTTTAAAATGCGGTACGAATCTTGACGGGATAGGCTGTAGCGCTCAATTTTTGGCCTTCCAGGACAAGCTCGTAATACCGGCGCTATGGAAGTCCCATAGAAAAAAGATTATACGCAATTTGCGTAAGTTGATTTGCTGTAAGGCCAAAAAAGTGTGCGGTGCCCCTAAATCTGCAAGACTCGTAATACCAGAGGTAGTAAAAATGCAGCGTTATGAGGCTTAATGCAGCTTTTTTACTCATAACACAAGACTCATAATCTAGCCGATAGTTTGATAGCATAAATCTTCTAGAGTAACAATTATAAGAGTGTATGAAATTTCAAACATTTTTACATTTTTGTAAACTATAGCATAATTTCTAATAAAATAAAGGCATTACATGACTATAATATAAAGATAAAGTAGTAAGAATTTGTATTACAAAAATATAAGTCTGAAAATATTACAGTGACTCAGGTGCCATGTTGCAAAGTGAAAACCAAATATATTTCAAGAGCTTTTTCAGGTGATGAAAAAAGTTTGAAACATAATTTATTAAATAAAAAGCATTTAAGAACAGTGAAACAGAGAAAAAGACAAATGTTTAATGTTTAAAGTTATTTCTGGGAACTAATAATTAACATCTTTTTATTATTGAAGCAGAGTTGAAATTGGTTTTCTAGGAGAAAAATTGCTTAAAGGGACATGAAACCCAAAAATGTTAATTGGTGATTCAGATAGAGCATTTAATATTAAACAACTTTCCAATTTACAACTGTTATCTAATTTGCTTTGTTCTCATGGTATTAAATGTTTAAAGGCATAACTAGGTATGCACTACTGGGAGCTAGCTGCTGATTGGTGGCTGCAAATAAATTTGTGTTGTAATTGGCTCACCCTGTGGCCTCTGTTTAACAATGTCTGGCGGACCTGATCCAAAAGTGCGGATCAGGTCTGCCAGACCTCGCTGAATACGGAGAGCAATACGCTCTCCATATTCAGCATTGCACCAGCAGTTCACAAGAGCTGCTGGTGCAAAGCCGCCCCCTGCAGACTCACGGCCAATGAGTCGCCAGCAGAGAGGTGTCAATCAACCTGATCGTACTCGATCCGGTTGATTTCCAGCGATGTCTGTCCGCCTGCTCAGAGCAGGCGGACAGGGTTATGGAGCAGTGGTCTTTGTGACCGCTGCTTCAGAACTGCTGTTTCTGGCGAGCCTGCAGGCTCGCCAGAAACACGGGGCATCATAGATAGGCCCCAATGTGCTCACCTTGCTCCCAGTAGTGCACTGCTGCTCCTTCAACAAAGGTTATCAAGAGAATAAAGCAAATTTGATAATGGAAGTAAATATGAAAGTTGTTTAAAATCATATGCTCTACCGGAATTATGAAAGAAAATGTTTGAGTTTCATATCCCTTTAAGTCTAATTCATTTTCACTTTGAGATTTGCACCAAAAACAATAACTTAATCCCTATCCAGAACAGCAAAAATTAAACTATCGGTAAGTATTAAAAAGTAAAGAATATTTATGTTAGCAACTAAAAGCAAAACATAAAAGAAACAAGCATTATGCAAAGGCTGGTGTGTTTCATGGTGCAAAAAATGACAATGCATCGTCATTTTGTTGCATCAGTTATTGTGAAAGCTAATTACAAAAATGTTTCTCTTCAAATGAGACATGTTTTAGTGAAGTTAAAAGAAGACACTATCGGCTAGATTACGAGTTGTGCGTTATGAGTGAAAAAGCAGCGTTATGGCTCCTTTTCACTACCGCTGGTATTACAGGTGTTGTAGGTATAGCTGTACCGCACACCTTTTTGGCCGCAATGCAACATAACTACCATACCTTTCAAAAAGTACTTTTTCAATGGGACTTCCATAGCGCCGGTATTACGAGTTTGCCTGTCCGGCCAAAAAGTGAGCGGTACAGCCTATAACTACAAGATCTGTACCGCCACCTGAAAGTCAGTAGTTATGAGTTTTACGCTACAAAGCTGTACCATAAAACTCATAACTAAAGTGTTATAAAGTACACTAACACCGATAAACTACCTATTAACCCCTAAACCGAGGCCCTACCACATCGCAAATACTAAAATAAAATTATTAACCCCTAAATTGCCGCTCCAGACATCGCCGCCACTGTAATAAACATATTAATCCCTAAACTGCTGCACTCCTGCATCGCAAACACTAGTTAAATATTATTAACCCCTAATCTGCTGCCCCCAATGTCGTCGCCACCTACATACACTTATTAACCCCTAATCTGCTGTCCCTAACATCGCTGCAACCTACATTACTGTTAACCCCTAATCTGCTGCCCTCAATGTCGCCACCACCTAACTACACTTATTAACCCCTAATCTGCTGCCCCAATGTCGCCGCCACTATACTAAAGTTATTAACCCCTAAACTTAACCCTAAGTCTAACCCTAAGTCTAACGTAACCCTAACCCTAACACCCACTAACTTTAACCTAATTAAAATAATTCCAAATAAAAATTACAATTAATACCTAAATTATTCCTATTTAAAACTAAATAAATACTTACCCGTAAAATAAAACCTAAGCTAGCTACAATATAACTTATAGTGATATTGTATCTAGCTTATGTTTTAATTTTATTTCACAGGTAAGTTTGTATTTATTTAAACTAGGTAGACAAGTTAGTAAATAGTTATTAACTATTTACTAACTACCTAGTTAAAATAAATACAAATTTACCTGTAAAATAAAACCTAACCTTAGTTACACTAACACCTAACGTTACAATAAAATTAAATAAATTAAATAAAAAACATAGATTTATCTAAATTACAAAAAATAATAAACACTAAATTACACAAAATAAAAAAAGAAATTATCAAAAATAAAAATGAATTACTCCTAATCTAATAGCCCTATCAAAATAAAAAAGCCCCCCCCCCAAAATAATAAACCCCCTAGCCTACACCAAACTGCCAATAGCCCTTAAAAGGGCCTTTTGCGGGGCACAAAACAACCCCCCAACAGTAAAACCCACCACCCACACAACCAACCCCCCCAATTAAAAACCTACCTAAAAAACCTAAGCTCCCCATTGCCCTGAAAAGGGCATTTGGATGGGCATTGCCCTTAAAGGGCATTTAGCTCTTTTACATTGCCCCTAAGCTAAAAATAAAACCCACCCAATAAACCCTTAAAAACTAAACTAACACTAAACCCCGGAGATCAATTTACAGTTTTGGAAGACCGGACATTCATCCTCATCCAGCCGGGAGAAGTCTTCATCCAAGCGGCAAGAAGTCCTCAACGAAGCCAGGAGAAGTCTTCATCCAAGCGGCAAAAAGTTGTCCTCCAGACAGGCAGAAGTCTTCATCCAGACGGCATCTTCTATCTTCATCCTTCCGACGCGGAGCAGCTCCATCTTCAAGACATCTGGCATGGAGCATCCTCTTCATATAGTCCCAGCCGTACACCGAAGGCTTCCTTTAAGGTACGTCATCCAAGATGGTGTCCTTTGAATTCAGATTGGGGTCTTCTTTGATATCCACTCTTTGAAAATTTAATTTCTTCCTATTAAGATAATGGTATTTAAAAACTGTGTTAGCCGAAAATGTCCCCTTTTAGAAGAAATAGAATATTTTTAGCCAATATGCAATCTTCAACCAATAACTATAAACTTTAGGTTAGCAATTTTAACCATTTATTTATAGATTCATAAATAAAGTATGTTCTTTTATGTTCATTGACTGTTTTGTATAAAAATGAACCTGAGGTAATCCCTAGAGAAAATATGGTGATGCTAGGCTTTATAATATCCCATTTATTAGTTTCATATATAGAGTTTCCTAGATTGTTACAATACTGTCTAAGCTGAAGATATAAATAAAATTGTTTGTTTGAACAGTTGTACTTATTTTTCAGATAGTTAAAATCCTGAATAATATTTCTTCATACATCTATTAGTTGAGGTAAATGGGTTAATTCCTTTGTTTGCCATTGATCACATACTTTATGTTATGATTAATCAGTACTTCTGGGTTGCACTTAATGGCTAAATATTTTGAGAAGTAATAATCTATTTTAAGTGGTATACAAATATTTTGCCATATAATAATCAAGTTCTTAATATTTTCAAACTTTTTTCATTTTGCAATGTAGTATTCTATGTGTATCAATGCGTTTAGTTCATAAGGTTTAACTATATTTTTCTCTAGGTCTAAATTAACCCCTTAAGGACAAGGCAATTTTTCAATTTCTTTCCCTTAAGGACCAGGGCTATTTTTAAATTTCTGCGGTGTTTGGGTTTAGCTGTAATTTTCCTCTTACTCATTTACTGTACCCACACATATTATATACTGTTTTTCTTGCCATTAAATGGAATTTCTAAAGATACCATTATTTTCATCATATCTTATCATTTACTATTAAAAATATTATAAAATATGAGGAAAACATGGAAAAAAAACACACTTTTTCTAACTTTGACCCCCAAAATCTGTTAAACATCTACAACCACCAAAAAACAACCATGCTAAATAGTTTCAAAATTTTGTCCTGAGTTTAGAAATACCCAATGTTAACATGTTCTTTGCTTTTTTTGCAAGTTATAGCGCAATAAATACAAGTAGCACTTAGCTATTTCAAAACCACTTTTTTTCAAAAGGAGCGCTAGTTACTTTGGAACCCTGATATCTGTCAGGAATCCCTGAATATCCCTTGACATGTATATATTTGTTTAGAAGACATTCCAAAGTATTGATCTAGGCCCATTTTGGTATATTTCATGCTACCATTTCACCGCCAAATGTGATCAAATAAAAAAAAATTGTTCACGTTTTCACACATTTTTTCACAAACTTTAGGTTTCTCACAGAAATTATTTACAAACACTTGTGCAATTATGGCATAAATGGTTGTAAATTCTTCTCTGGGATCCCCTTTGTTCAGAAATAGCAGACTTATATGGCTTTGGCATTGCTTTTTGGTAATTAGAAGGCTGCTAAATGCCACTGCGCACCACACGTGTTTTATGCCCAGCAGTGAAGGGGTTAATTAGGGAGCATGTAGGGAGCTTGTAGAGTTAATTTTAGCTTTAGTGTAGTGTAGTAGACAACCCAAAGTATTGATATAGGCCCATTTTGGTATATTTAATGCCACCATTTCACCGCCAAATGCGATCAAATTTAAAAAAAATGATTTTTTTTCTCGCAATTTTAGGTTTCTCACTGAAATTATTTACAAACAGCTTAGGCAATTATGGCACAAATGGTTGTAAATGCTTCTCTGTGATCCCCTTTGTTCAGAAATAGCAGACATATATGGCTTTGGCATTACATTTGGTAATTAGAAGATGCTAAATGCTGCTGCGCACCACACTTGTAATATACCCAGCAGTGAAGGTGTATTATGCCCATCAGTGAAAGGGTTAATTAGGTAGCTTGTAGGGTTAATGTTAGCTTTAGTGTAGTGTAGTAGACAACCTATTGATCTAGGTCCATTTTGGTATATTTCAAGCAACCATTTCACAGCCAAATGCGATCAAATAAAAAAATTAACTTTTTCACAAACTTTAGGTTTTCACCCTGAAATTATTTAGAAACAGCTTGTGCAATTATAGCAATTATTGTAAATGCTTCTCTGGGATCCCCTTTGTTCAGAAATAGCAGACATATATGGCTTTGGCATTGCTTTTTGGTAATTAGAAGGCCGCTAAATGCTGCTGCGCACCACACGTGTATTATGCCCAGCAGTTATGGGGTTAATTAGGTAGCTTGTAGGGTTAATTTTAGCTTTAGTGTAGAGATCAGCCTCCCACCTGACACATCCTACCCCTTGATCTCTCACTGACCCCCCTCAAACAGCTCTCTTCCTTCCCCCTCACAATTGTCACCAGCATCTTAAGTACTGGCAGAAAGTCTGCCAGTACTAAAATAAAAGGCTTTTAAAAAAAAATATATATATATATATATTTTAATATATATGCTGCAGTGTTGGATCCCCCCTTAGCCCCCAACCTCCCTGATCCCCCCAAACAGCTCTCTAACCCTCCCCACTCTACCTATTTGGTGCCATCTTGGGTACTGGCAGCTAACTGTAGTGTAGCTGCCCCCTCAATACCCTACACCCTCCCCTTCCTAGATCCCTTTCCCAACATGTATTTACCCCCTCTCCCTCCTTCCCTTACACTTTGCCGGTGTTCTAAATTTTTTCATTCACAGTCCCACCTGCTCGCAGGCGCTCCAACCCCCCACCCCATGCTCGCTCCCGGCATCATCATCCAGTCTAACCGTAAATCCTTTCAGCCATGGGCCGCCCACCCGCCTCCCTGCTATGGCTCCCACCAACCAACGATCGACAGAGTGGATCTCTCTGCATCAGTGGGTAAAAAAAGGGTATTGCAGGATGCCTCAATATCAAGGCATCACTGCAATACCCTGAAAGTTACTGGAAGCAATCATGTTCGTTTCCAGTGCTTGAAACCCTGAGGACATGCCAGCTACATTCTTGATCAATAAGGACTGTTTGTTGTAGGACGTGCCTGGCAGATCCTCAGTCATTAATGGGTTAAGTAGCCACATAATTTCTGATTTTCCTTTGTTGACTCTGTATCCTGAAAAAGCTCCAAATGAATCTAAAATTCCTATTATTTTAGGTATCTGGGAAGGAGAATCTTTAATAAATAATAACATGTCATCTGCATATGCTGCAACCTTTGATTCAGTATCACCAATTTGTATTCCACTTATGTTTTCACGAAATGTTGTCATTAATGGTTCTAGGGCTAGGTTAAAAAGGATAGGTGAAAGTGGACAGCCCTGACGTGTCCCTCTTTGTAGTGTAATATATTCAGATTGTTGATTATTTATGAGAAGTGCTGATTTAGGGGAAGAGTATAATGCGTTTATACATTCTACCACACTACCTGAAAACCCAAATGTATTTAGTGATGTAAATAGATGGTCCCATTCAACTGAGTCAAATGATTTTTCAGCATCTAGGGACAGGAGCAGTATATCTAAATTCTTCTTGATTAATAGTTCTTTATTAGCCCAAACATATGGAATTATGTTAATCACCCTACGGATATTATAAAATGCAGATCTACCATTAATAAATCCAGATTGGTCTGGGTGTATCAGTAGTGGGATCATTTTTTGTAATCTACTTGCTATAAGTTAAATCATGTTCATCCTTTCCTTATTTAAAAATTAAAGTAATTACTGAGTCTGAAAATCTATTCAGATGTTGTTTAGGGTTAACTGAAAAATAATAATTAATCAATGATGCAATGGTCCACAGCACTCCAATATAAAAGTTCACTTTATTGTAGGCAAGATAAAACGGAACAGTTTTATCTTGCCTACAATAAAATGAACTTTTATATTGGAGTGCTGTGGACCATTGCATCATTGATTACCTGTTTGGGAGTTAAGGCAGCAAGCCCGGGTCTTCACGTGCACCAAAGTGAAATCCACTGTATCCTGTATCGTTTGATATCTACACAGAAAAATAGTAATTAAATACCTTATTCAATATTGAAGTTATTTCGGAACACATTAACTTATAGAATTCATTTGGCAGATTATCTGGGCCTGCTGCTTTATTAAGGGCTAGCTTTTTAATTGCTCCCTCTATTTCCTCTTTTTGTATTAGACTGTTTAGAGCTTCTAATTGTTCAGGTTCTATTTGTGGGACCTTAAAGTTTTTCCAAAAATTCTCTTTATCGGTCTGACCATTTGCCCGAGTTTGAAATAATTGTGCATAAAATTCTACAAACTTTTTTAGAAATTTCTTCTTGAGATGTTATATTTGTGTTACCCACTTTTATATTACCAATTATGGTTTTATTCTTAAATGTTTTATATAGTCTAGCCAGGTATTTGCCTGCCTTATTCACGTATCTCAAAAATGTACCTTTAGTTCACACAGGCCATTTTTTGCAGTGCAGCGGTCCCAACCCTTGCTCTCTCTGTCCCCCTCTCTTTTGTGCTCTCTCCCCCTCTCTTTTGTGCTCTCTCCCCCTCTCTTTTGTGCTCTCTACCCCTCTCTTTAACGCTCTCTCTTGCTCCACCTCTCTTTTGCTCTCTCCCCCCTCTCTTTTGCCCCCTCTCTCCCCCTCTCTTTTGCTTTCTCTCCCCCTCTCTTTTGCTCTCTCTCCCCCTCTCTTTTGCTGTCTCTCTCTCCCCCTCTCTTTTACGCTCTCTCTCCCCCTCTCTTTTGCATTCTCTCTCTCTTTTGCGCTCTCTCTCTGCCCCTCTCTTTTGTGCTCTCTCTCTCCCCCTCTCTTTTGCGCGCTCTCTCTCCCCTTCTCTTTTGCGCTCTCTCTCTCCCCCTCTCTTTTGCAGTCTCTCTCCCCATCTCTTTTGTGATCTCTCCCCCTCTCTTTTGCTCTGTCTCTCTCTCCTTTTTTTTGCTCTCTCTCGCCATCCCTCTCTTTTGCTCTTTCTCTCCATCCCTCTCTTTTGCTCTCTCTCTTCCCCTCTCTCTCCTCCCTCTCTTTTGCTCTGTCTCTCTCCTCTCTCTTTTGCTCTCTCTCCATCCCTCTCTTTTGCTCTCTCTCTCCTCCTCTCTATTGCTCTCTCTCCCCCTCTCTTTTGCTCTCTCTCCCCCTCTCTTTTGCTCTCTCTCCCCCTCTCTATTGCTCTCTCTCCCCCTCTCTATTGCTCTCTCTCCCCCCTCTCTTTTGCTCTCTCTCCCATCTCTTTTGCTCTCTCTTCCCTCTCTTCTGCTCTTTCCCCTCTCTTTTGCTCTTTCTCCTCTATTTGGCTCTTTCTCCCCCCTCTCTTCTGCACTTTCCCCTCTCTTCTGCTCTTCCCCCTCTCTTTAGCTCTTAACTGTCTCTTTTTGTCTCTCCCTCTCTCTTTCTATTTCTCTCCCCTCTCTGTTGTGCCGACTGCTCCCGGTCACGCCCCCGCCACGCCGACCACACCCAATCATGTCCGGTCACGCCCTGTCACGCACTCTCACGCCCACACCCGCCCATGCCCACTTTCGCCGCAAACAGCATGGATTGTCAGGTAAGGCCAGGTGTGTTTATCCTTATGCTATCTCTACTGCGCATGACAGTTTCGGACAAACACACTTGGCCTTTTATATAATAGGATTTGTTCCAGTTAGCTATAGTAGGGTTACATAAGAATTTTTATTATATATATTATTTAATGCATTGGAAAGCTGTAATTGCTGTGCTTTATTATTTATTTATTTTTATCTTTTTGCTACAATAGATATTATTTCTGCCTTTAAGGTTGCTTTTGCTGATTTCCAATATATAATTGGATTTTTAATATATTCAGTATTAAAACTTTCAAATTCCCTCCATTTATTTTTTAAGAATAAAATATATTTTATTGGATGTTAGGTATCTTGGGAAGTAAAACAATATATTTTTTTTTGGTCTTTTCCCGTATTCTATACAGATAGGCGCATGGTCAGATATTATTATTGGATGTATATCTGTTTTTATAATATGCGTGGTAATTTTATCTGATGTAAGAAACAGGTCTATTCTAGAATGGGATTTTTGAGCCTTAAAATTACAAGTGCAACCTACAATATTGTAATTTTTATATCTCTATATATCTCGAACCCCTAACTTAGAGTATATACTATTCAGTAGCTTAGTTTCGCTTTTAGAATATCCATAATGTTGTTTTTTACCACCTGCTTTAGATCTATCTATGGGCGTCTTAGGTGCCATATTAAAATCCCTGCCTATGATTAATATAGTATTTGTATGTTCTATTAATTTATTCTGTAAATCTTCCCAGAATCTGACATCAAATCTATTAGGTCCATAAACATTACAAATTATGAACATTTCTGCAATAATACATATCTTAATAAATACCAATTGAACATTAGGAATGATACATTTTTCTAAAATTTTAAAATTAAATTTTTTTTTATAAGAATGTCTACTCCTTTCTTTCTGTTAACACATTCATTAGCTATCACCTCTCCTACCCAACAAGCTTTAAGCTTTATAATTTCTTTTGAATTTAAATGTCTCCTAAATCAGGGCTATATCTGTCCCTAATTTTTTAAGCTGTTTCAGTATATTTTCCCGCTTAATGGGGGAGGTAAATCCCCCACATTCCATGATGTTAATTTTTTTATTTTGAGGCCTACCCATATATAACTTATTTCTAAGGGATAAAAAGGCAACTTCATCTGAGAAGTGGGGAGACGAGAGGGAAAGAGAGGATAAGGGAGAGGAAAAGAGAGAAAAAAAACAACACAATATGTGTGGGGTATATTGATCCCATCCTGAACTCTAATATTTAAATACTATCGCCTAGATTACGAGTTCTGCGTTAGCCTTAAAAGCAGCGTTGAGGGGTCCTAATGCTGCTTTTTAACGCTCGCTGGTATTACGAGTCAGACAGGAAAGGGCCTACCGCTCACTTTTCTTCCGTGACTTTTGTCTACCGCAAATCCCCTTATGTCAATTGCGTATCCTATCTTTTTAATGGGATTTGGCTAACGCTGGTATAACATGTCTTGGAGAAAGTGAGCGGTACAGCCTCTACCTCCAAAACTCCTACCGCATAAAAAATTCAGTAGTTTTATGGGCTAACGCTGGAACATAAAGCTCTTAACTACAGTGCTACAAAGTACACTAACACCCATAAACTACCTATGAACCTCTAAACCGAGGCCCCCCCACATCGCAAACACTATAATACAATTATTTAACCCCTAATCTGCCGACCAGACATCGCCACAACCTACATTATACCTATGAACCCCTAATCTGCTGCCCCTAACATCGCCGACACCTACATTATATTTATTAACCACTAATCTGCCCCCCCAACGTCGCCGCCACCTACCTACACTTATTAACCCCTAATCTGCTGACCGGACATCGCCGCCACTATAATAAATTGTACTAACCCCTAATCTGCCCCCCCCCAACGTCGCCGCCATCTACCTACAATTATTAACCAGTAATCTGCCGCCCCCAACGTCGCCGATACTATAATAAAGTTATTAACCCCTAAACCTAAGTCTAACCCTAACCCTAACACCCCCTAAGTTAAATCTATTTTTAATAAATCTAAATAAAATTTCTAAAATTAAATAAATTAATCCTTTTTAAAACTAAATACTTACCTATAAAATAAACCCTAATATAGCTACAATATAACCAATAGTTACATGGTAGCTATTTTAGGATTTATTTTAACTAGGTACAATAGCTATTAAATAGTTATTAACTATTTAATAGCTACCTAGTTAAAATGTAAAAAAATAGTGTAAAATAAATCCTAAACTAAGTTACAAATACACCTAACACTACACTATCAATAAATTAATTAAATAAATTAACTACAATTATCTAACATAAAATACAATTAAATAAACTAAACTATATTACAAAAAAACAAACACTAAATTACAAAAAATAAAAAAAATTACAAGAATTTTAAACTAATTACACCTAATCTAAGCCCCCTAATAAAATAAAAAAGCCCCCCAAAATAATAAAATTCCCTATCCTAAACTAAATTACAAAGTAATCAGCTCTTTTACCAGCCATTAAAAGGGCTTTTTGCGGGGCATTGCCCCAAAGTAATCAGCTCTTTTGCCTGTAAAAAAACAAATACAATCCCCCCCAACATTACAACCCACCACCCACACACCCCTACTCTAAAACCCACCCGATCCCCCCTTAAAAAAACCTAACACTACCCTCCTGAAGATCACCCTACCTTGAGCCGTGTTCACCCAGCTGGTCACCGATGGGCCAGAAGAGGACATCCGGACCGGCAGAAGTCTTCATCCTATCCGGGCAGAAGAGGACATTCGGACCGGCAGACAACTTCATCCAGGCGGCATCTTCTATCTTCATCCTTCCGGAGCGGAGCGGAGCCATCTTCTATCCAGCCGACGCGGAGCCATCCTCTTCTTCCGATGTCCTAACGCAGAATGAAGGTTCCTTTAAATGACGTCATCCAAGATGGCGTCTCTCGAATTCCAATTGGCTGATAGGATTCTATCAGCCAATCGGAATTAAGTTAGGAAAAATCCGATTGGTTGATTTAATCAGCCAATCGGATTGAAGTTCAATCCGATTGGCTGATTGGATGAGCCAATAGAATTGACCTCGCATTTTATTGGCTCATCCAATCAGCCAATCGGATTGAACTTCAATCCGATTGGCTGATTAAATCAGCCAATCGGATTTTTCCTACCTTAATTCCGATTGGCTGATAGAATCCTCTCAGCCAATCGGAATTCGATGGACGTCATCTTGGATGACGTCATTTAAAGGAACCTTCATTATGCGTTAGGACATCGGAAGGAGAGGATGGCTCCGCGTCGGCTGGATAGAAGATGGCTCTGCTCCGCTCCGGAAGGATGAAGATAGAAGATGCCGCCTGGATGAAGATGTCTGCCGGTCCAGATGTCCTCTTCTGCCCGGATAGGATGAAGACTTCTGCCGGTCCGGATGTCCTCTTCTGGCCCATCGGTGCCTGGCTGGGTGAACACGGGTCAAGGTAGGGTGATCTTCAGTGGTGTAGTGTTAGGTTTTGTTTAAGGGGGATCGGTGGGTTTTAGAGTAGGGGTGTGTGGGTGGTGGCTTGTAATGTTGGGGGGGGGATTGTATTTGTTTTTTACAGGTAAAAGAGCTGATTACTTTGGGGCAATGCCCCGCAAAAAGCCCTTTTAAGGGCTGGTAAAAGAGCTGATTACTTTTGTAATTTATTATAGGGTAGGGAATTTTATTATTTTGGGGGGCTTTTTTATTTTATTAGGGGTCTTAAATTAGGTGTAATTAGATTAAACTTCTTGTAATATTTTTTAATTTTTTGTAATTTAGTGTCTGTTTTTTTTGTACTATAGTTTAGTTTATTTAATTGTATTTTAGTTTAGATAATTGTAGTTAATTTATTTAATTAATTTATTGATAGTGTAGTGTTAGGTGTATTTGTAATTTAGGTTAGGATTTTTTTACAGGTAATTTTTTTATTTTTTTTAACTAGGTTGCATATTAAATAGTTATTAACTATTTAATAGCTATTGTACGTAGTTAAAATAAATACAAAGTTGCCTGTAAAATAAATATAAATCCTAAAATAACTACAATGTAACTATTAGTTATATTGTAGCTATATTAGGGTTTATTTTATAGGTAAGTATTTAGTTTTAAATAGGAATAATTTATTTAATTATAGTAATTTTATTTAGTTTTATTTTAATTATATTTAAGTTAGGGGGGTGTTAGGGTTAGGGTTAGACTTAGGTTTAGGGGTTGATAACTTTATTATAGTACCGGCGACGTTGGGGGCGGGAGATTAGGGGTTAATAATTGTAGGTAGGTGGCGGTGACATTGGGGAGGCAGATTAGGGGTTAATAAATATAATATAGGTTTCTGCGATGTTAGGGGCAGCAGATTAGGGGTTCATAGGGATAATGTAGGTGGCGGCGGTGTCTGGAGCGGCAGATTAGGGGTTAATAGTATGATGCAGGTGGCGACGATGTTGGGGGCGGCAGATTAGGGGGTAATAAGTGTAAGGTTAGGGGTGTTTTGATTCAGGGTTCATGTTAGGGTCTTAGGTGTAGACTTAGAAAGTGTTTCCCCATTGGAAACAATGGGGCTGTGTTAGCAGCTGAACGCTGATTTTTTGCAGGTGTTAGTTTTTTTTTCAGCCAGCTCAGCCCCATTGTATCCTATGGGGAAATCGTGCATGAGCACGTTTTTCCAGCTTACCGCTACCGTAAGCAATGCTGGTATTGAGGTGAGAAGTGGAGCTAAATTTTGCTCAACGCTCACTTTTCTGAGGCTAACGCAGCTATTCAGTAAGCGCTGGAAAAAAAAGGAGCGTTAGCCCCGCAAGTTTTTACCATCAAAACTCGTAATCTAGCCGATTGTTACTTTAGAGATCATGTCATACTTATATACATTATCCCAAAAAAAAAAAATCACACATGAAAGATGAAGAAAAAACAAACAACCCCCCCCAACAACAATATGTATGGTGTATATTGATCGTATCCTGATCTCTAATAGTTAAATACATTGTTACTTTAGGAATCATTTTTATATCAGAGTCACTTAAAATCATATCATATCAATATACATTATCCCAATTGCTCATCTGATATTTTAAAATATCTTTAAACTTCTTCTGGATCATTAAAGATTTTGGTACCCTCTGGACCAATGATTTTTAATATTTCTGCAATACATTACTACTGCTTTGTGTCCTGCTGCTATTAATTTTGAATATAAAGGTGTCATTTTCCTTCTTTTGTTAAGTGTTTCAAGAGAATAGTTACTAAATATCAGGATCTTTCTCCCTTTTAAGTTCCTCTTTTGTCTAGCAAGATTAAAAAATGTAACCTTATCCTGAAAGTCCAAAAATTTCGCTATTACAGGTCTACTTCTTTTGTCATTTGTTTGGTCTCTCAAAATACCAATTCTGTGTACTCTTTCAATTTAAGGGGTAAAAATTCCCTTACAAATCCTAACATTTTATGTAATAAGTATGACAAATTTCTGAAGGTTCAATTTATTGCCTTCCTCAAGAACAAGGATTCTTACATTATTTCTACCGGTTCTGTTTTCTAAATCTTCAATCTTAGCAATTAGCTCTGTCAATTGTGTTTTTTGATACTCTTGGATATGTTCTGTTCTAACTTGTCTATCTTCTATTTCAGATATACGTTCCTCATCATCTTGCATGCTACCTGAAAAGTTTTTCAAATCTTCTGCTAGCTTGAATACCTCTGATTGAATTTTATCTAAGCGTGGTATAAACATCTCTGATAGTTTTTTTCACAATTAAGTCACCTTCTGCTGACATTATCGTTTCTTCTCCACTACCATCTAGTGAAGTCTCACCTTGTGATTTTGTACCTATTTTCTACCAATTTTCTCACCTTTTGATTTTCTTCTGTTTTTTTGCTTTCTAGACATTGTGGATGTGTAAAAATTTGTGAGAAATTTATCCATATGTGAGTGCCAAAAATAAATAATACTGGAATAATACCAGAAAAAACTCTTCAATCAATGTGAAAAGCTAATACTGTAAAAAATAAGTATTGACAAATCCTAGTGAATCAGAATTTGCGAGAAAGGATAATATCCGTGCAGCTAATTATTATGTGCGTATATATTACTCTTTTTTTTTGTGTGTACGGTAAATGTGTATATATGTGGTACTTGTAAAGCGTGGCTAATCACCCGTAAGGGTCTCAAGGCGCTGCTCATTTTATCGACCTCGGAAGGATGAAACAGCCGATGAGGTCGATAAAATGAGTGGACCTCGCCGGGGATTGAACCTGCAACCTGCTATATTTACTTACTTTGTGAATTCTCCTAAAAATTTTATACAAATGGAGTAGGTTGCCCTCAATCAGACAGAACCAGAGCTTTAAGATGATCAAATTTTAGTTAGTCTAGAATACTTTACCCAGTATTATCACTTTTCAGTTTAACTGATTTAGCATAGTTGATGTTTTTAGTCAACAACCCTGAATTTAAATTTAGATAACACTCATAGTACACATAGATATAACGATATGAGGACTGAAGAGAGTGAACACAATACACAGTATGTTCTTATACAAAAATGTTCTCTATACAAGGAATGCGACAGTCCAGTATATTAAACCAAGTATGTTATACAAAGGGAGAGTATTTTCCTCTAGCAGTTCAATTGCCAAAAAGAGACTAATATTGTTCCATACAGGGTAGAAAGTTTGCAGGAAAATATTATACCAAAAGTTGGTGTATTTAGAATCCACAGAATTCCCAACAGGAGATGAAAGGTTTCCAGCCCCAGATTCCAAAAAGTAGATTTTTAGGAACTTTAGCAAGTTAACTTTTTCCTACTTTTTGTCTCTCTATTTCCTTTCTTTTATTTAGCCTCTTCTCTCTTTCCCCTCTCCCTTCTTTCTTTTCTTTCTTTTTCTGCACACTTTTTTTCCTTTCTCCTCTTTTTAACTCCTTTTTCTCCTATACTTTCTTCTTATCTCTTTCTCCACTCTTTGCTATAGGAGGGGGTTAATAAGCAAATGTTTTCTTTCCCAATATTCATCTTATCAGGGATATATATATATATATATATATATATATATATATAAGACAGGTATTGCATGCATCTAGCGAATGCATAATGTTAAGATTTAACCTCTTGCATAGAAAGAAATCCATCTATAATATATGTAACTGCAGGAATAAAAATATAATGCCCAATGGCAGTGGTTGTTTAAAAGTTAAGATGCTTAAGTAGAAATGTATGCAAAAGCCCTTATGTTCCAATTTGTATCCTCTTGTTTGACAAGATGCCGTATAGCGGATAATGTAAGTGATATTTAATGCGTGATGTTAGCTAAGGGGGCAACAGCATTAGTCCACACATTTACACTCCCTTCTAAGGGGGCTCTTCATATGTAATGCCATATCTTGCGACTGATAATCTCAGTCCAAAGAAGGTGGGAATACAGCACCACTGTTAGTGCTCAGTATAGGGGGTAACTGCAATGCCCCAAACAATGTACAAAAATACGTGAGTACCAGCACAGTATGGTAAAAGATATTATCTTTATTCAAGACCCATGTTAAAAATAGCAACGTTTCGGGGTTAACCCCTTAGTCATGCCATCTGTTACACTAAAATATGACAACTTCTACCCTAGGAGATGAATTGATTCTCTCCCTAAAAGCCAACTCCTCAGAGTACAAAGGATTGTAAGTGAAAGAAAAGTCCTGTACATAGGGTGAATGAAAATAAGAATAAGAGAGATAGAATTGTATTTGTGTCACAGTATAGCTCCTATAGTGACAAAATAAGCAGAATTATCAGGAAAAATTGGCATGTTCTAAAAAATTGTAACCCCCAGATTAAACAACTACAAGAACCCCCACTTATGTCCTTTAGACGTGTCAAAAATATAAGAGACCACCTGGTGAGAACGGATGTAGGTCCTAACAGAAGTCTAAAACAAACATTTATTGGTAGTAAGAGGAAAGGGAGCTACCCGTGGCTAGGGTGTATGATTTGTAGCTCAATTATAAAAGGGCCACATTTTTTCCATCCACATAGTGGGAGCAAGTTCAATATTGAAGGTTTCTATACCTGTGAAAGTACTTATCTCATATACCTGATCAAATGTCCGTGCTCCTTAATATACTTAGATGAGACTACACAAAAGGTCAGAGACCACATTAGTCAGCACCGGAGTAATATTAGAAGGAAAAACATAGACACCCCATTATCTAAACATTTTATTGAAAAGGGCCATAATATCAGCCAGCTATGCTGGCAAGTCATTGAACAGATCCAGATCCCAAGAAATGGTGCAGATAGGGAGCTACTCCTTAAACAGAGAGAGATGTGGTGGATTTTCAAAATGGAAACCATGGCACCTAAAGGGTTAAATCGTGACTTCAATCTCTCATGCTTTCTATAAAAAGTTAGTAATGAACATATAGTCATGTTGTATGTTTAATCATTAAAAATTACTATTGCATATATTCATATTATTATTACATTGTAAAGGCATATAATGGATTGCTGCTCAGTAGTTGAAGGTGATGCATTGTTTTTAATATGTTGCATTATTTTGGAGATAAAAATGTCAAATTGTAATGTAAACAGTACGCCACTAGATGGTGCTAAGTGCACATCCTAGGAAACGTTTGACACGAATATGAGAAGGTTTAAAAGGATACCAAAAATCAAGTGTAACAGATGGCATGACTAAGGGGTTAACCCCGAAAAGTTGCTATTTTTAACATGGGTCTTGAATAAAGATAATATCTTTTACCATACTGTGCTGGTACTCACGTATTTTTATATCTTGCAACTGCTTCACTAAGAATTATCGGTATTTGGTTTCCCGTTCTGCCTCTTTAGGCAAGTTAACCCCCGGGGTGCCACCCGGTAAGAGCATACAAATTTAAACAATTTTCTAATTGACCTCTTTTATCAAACCAAGGGCCACTAAATATAGTAGAATTCCATAGTTAACACATTCATAATAAAAAGTCAAGGCGATAACACTTACTCTGAATTTCAAATAAGCAGTAGATTATTTTTCAGACAAATGTAATTTTCCATAGAAACATAGAATTTGATGGTAGATAAGAACCAAAAAGGCACATCAAGTCTACCCATATTACATGTTACTTTTTTCCTAGGATAGCCTTATGCATGTCCCAGGCATTTTTGAATTCCTTACAGTCTTTGTGTTTACCACCTCAATTGAAAGTTCACCACCATTTCTGTAAAACAATGCTTCCTCGCATTTCTCCTGAATCTGATATCCTCTAATTTAAGATTGTAACCCCTTGTTTTGGCATTTTGTCATTTTTTTGTGGAAAATGCTTTCAGCTTCCACTTTATTAAGCCCCTTCATATATTTGAGGGTTTCTATCATGTCCCCTCTTTCCCTTCTCTCCTATAAACTATATATATTTAGGTCATAGAGTTTATTTGTCCATTTTATATTTTAGACTGTGTACTATTTTAATTGCCCTCCTTTGGACCATTTCTAGTTTATTTATATATTTCTGAATATATGGTCTCCAGAACTGTACACAGTATTCCAGATATGGCCTAACTAATGATCTGTAAAGTGGCATAAGAACCTTGTAATTTCTGATACTAATATATCTTATTATTATTATGCAACTAGCCGTACTGGCTGTACTGCAGCATTGTGTATCAAATTTTAAATCACCTGAAATATTTTTCCCCAAGTCCCGTTCCTCTTTAGTTACAGTTAGTAATGTAACATTTTGATTTTGATTCATTTTGAATCATATATGCATAATTTGGTAATATTAAATTTCAGATCTCATTTATTTGCCCAATATTCTAGTTTTTTTTTAATATCACTGTTCATTAGATCAACCCCTCCTGGAACATCAACTCTGTTACACATTTTTGTATCATCAACAAACAAGCAAACCTTCCCATGAAACCAAACTTCCAATATCACTTATGAACATGTTTCACAAAACAGGCCCAAGAAATTACCCATTGGGAGCACCACTAGTAACTGACCCCTCATTTGAATGTACCCCATTAATTGAAAAAATCTGCCTTCTATCCTTAAGCCAGCATTCTACCCACTTAACAATCTTAGCATCTACTCCAAGGCAATACATTTTGTGAATAAATTTGTTGTGTGGGACAGTGTCAAATGCTTTGCCAAAGCCTAGCTATGCAACATCTACGGCAACTCCCTGGTTTATTAATTTAGTTACATGGTCAAAAAAATCAATTAGATTAGTCTTTCACTAGTGAATCTATGCTGTCCTTTGTCTTCTAAGTTGTTTGTCTGAAGAAGATACACAACTCTTTCCTTTAAAAGAGTTTCCATTAATTTCCCGGCAATTGAGGTTATATTAACTGGCCTATAGTTAGCAGAATCTTCTCTACGACCCTTTTTATGAAGAGAGACTACATTGGCAATTTTCCAGTCTTTTGGAACAACTCCTGTTAACAGTGACTGATTAAATATATCAGCTAATGAAGTAGCTATAACAGCTCAAAGTTTTCTTAGAACCCTTGGATGAATATTATCTGGACCCACAAACTTATTTACTTACTTATTTTTTATACAGCCCTTGAAACCTCTTCCTCTGTAAAAAGAAAAGTACTACTCACTTTAATCATTTAAAAAGTTTGCTATTTGCTTATCTCCTTTCACTACTCTATCTTTACCTCCGTTAGTTCTTTTTTTTTTTACACTGATATATCTAAACCAGGTTTTGTCACCATTTTTTTTTTACAGATGGGGCTATGTTCTCTTCTGCATCAGCTTTAGCCATTCTGATTAACTGCTTTGTCAGATTTTGTTGGGTTCTCCATTTTTCCTTATACTCTCATTTTTTATAGACTGTCTTTTTTTATCTTAAATGCATGTGCTACTTCTCTTGAAAAGCACATTTGTTTTCTTTTACTTTTACAAACAAGCCTAATACAGTGTTTAGTTGCATCTATAATAACATTTTTAAAATATTCCCACTGTTCTTGTACTCCTGTCATCTGTGCCATCCCTTTTAGAGATTCATTTAGAAAAATCAATTGTTCTAAAGTCTAAAACTTTTTTTCCCCATTTGCCGGCCCCTGTATCATGTGACATCCATCAACCAATCACAGATTAATATACGTATACCCTATGAACTTGAGTACATGTAAATGATATATTTTCCATAGGCCTAGCAAATTCAAAATATTCTATTATTTATACTTCATGACCTGTTAGAAGACTGCAACAAAAAATGTTAAAGAAATTATATTTTGTTTAGATTGTAGTAAATAACATTGAAAATAGCCAGGGGATCACTGTTACAACTGTGATTCTATTAGAAAATTCTTAAGGGTAGACAAATTTGAAAGAGGGGTTGTAAGATAGAATGACCACTTTGTAAGTTTGGTTTCTCCTTAATGTGTTTACAATGAGTTGTTATTATGACTTGTTAAAGTCATGCATGTCTACTATTTTCTGAACAAAGGGGACTCCAGAGAACTCTTACAAGCTTTTGTGTCATGTTCAGTGAGAAACCCAAAGCTTGTGAAAAGATAAAGGGACATTATACACTAGATTTGTCTTTGCATAAATGTCTTGTAAATGATCCATTTATATAGCCCATATAGTTTTTTTATTTAAAAAAATGTATACTTTTGCTTTTTCTTTTTTAAATAACATTGTGCTAATTTTCAGACTCCTAACTGAGCCCCAAAGTTTTAGGAGAATACTCCAGCTTGCTCCTGTTTGTGTAAAGGGTCTTTTCATATGCAGTGGAAGGGGGGAGGGGGAGTGTCTGCTTTCATTGGGTGTCCCAGTCAACTTAAAGGGACAGTATACTGTAAAATAGTTTTTCCCTTAATGTGTTTACAATTGCTTTTTTTACCAACTAAAGAGTAAAAAATGTATGAAAATTAGCTTTTTAAGGTTTATTTGTGTATATTATAGCTCGTATTTTGTGGTTTGAAGCCACAACCTAATAAAATGGGTTGAGCTTTTAGGTATAATCAGATCTCATTACTTAATCACTGTTTGTACATATACCTGCTTCTTTATCTTATATCTGTCCATAAAACAATCACCAGTACTTGGAGAGAACAATGGAAAATCAACATTTTTTTACGTTAGCTCTGCTATATCCCACTGGGAGTGTAATTTCTTCTGCTGGCTGTGTTTACAAAGCTTATCTATAGCTTGGACCTGCGGCCACAAACTTTCAGAATAAGTGGGGATACCACATGCTAAATCAACTATTTCTATATATAAGGGTAAAGGAGCTACTTGTAAACAATTTAATACACTCCATCAGGTTAAGTGGATCATTGGGAACAAATTAAAGGTGAGACAAATTTTGAGTAAACTGTCCCTTTAAAAAAAAGTGCTAAACTGGTAGCTTCTATGTAAGTTTTTAAAAGGTTTTATAATGTATTTTTAGATCAGCATCTGTCAATATAATTCTTTATAGTAGTGTCTATTACATGCAGCAGTTATATGGAAATTGATGTATACTGATCTTTTAACATTTTTTTATATGATTGCATTTGGTGACAAAATGGTGGTATGACATATACCAAAATGGGCCTAAATCAATACCTTAGGTTTTCTACTTAAAAACATATATACATATATAGTTTTGATAGGTAAATAAAAAAAAACAAGACTCTATTTCTGTTTAGATGGAATGATAGCAAAAATGCAAAAAAAATCTCTGGTACTTTGTACAAGTTTATCTCAGAAATTCCAGATAGTGAAGGTGTTTAAGGGGATAATATCCACCACCTTTTGCTCAGGGTGATTGACAGGTCCTTCTCTCAAGTGATTGGTTGCGTGAGGGAAGGGGGCGGCATTACACTCGTTTAAGTTGAGAACCTTAGAACCTTGCCTGCACAGTGTTTTAAACTTGGGGCCATGTTGCTCACTGATTTGATAATCCACCTCTGGTCAAGAAATCTAGCACTCTTGTATTAATACTTGTTATAAACAGTCCTCATCATAATTTGTATATCTTTAATAAAGACTTATTTTACCAAGGCACTATATTTATATAAAAAAACTTTTATAATCAGATATTAATCTATGGGCTGTTAAATGTGCATTAAAGGAACATGAAACCCAAACTTTTTATTTCATGATTCCGAGCATATGATTTTAAACAACTTTCCAATTTACTTCCATTATCAGATTTGCTTCATTCTTTGTTTTCTTTGTTGAAGGAGCATCAATGCACCACTGGGAGCTAGCTGAACACATCAGGTGAGCTAATCACAAGTGGCATATATATGCAACCACCAATCAACGGCTCGCTCCAAGTAGTAAGCCTACAAAGGATATCAAAAGAACAAAGCAGATTAGATATTAGAAGTAAATTTGAAAGCTGTTTAAAACTGCATGTTTTAGCTGAATCATGAAATAAATATTTTGGGTTTATGTCCCTTTAAATAAAATAATAAATTCATAAAATATGTTTTTATGAATATTTTTTTATAAATATCTGTTATCATCAGCACAATAACTAACCAGGTTTAGCCCTTAGGGATTTGATCTGTTCATTTTAAAAGTTGGAATAAAATGTAAATTTTATGTAGCAGAGATCCCTAATTATACATGTAATAGATTCATACTGCAATTAGTTTGAATGTAATGAATGGTGTTATGATATTCCAGTAATGTATGTATAAATAGAATCATATTGCAATTAGTTCAAATGATAATAAATAATGCTATATTTCAGTAATGTATGCATGCTTAAAAAATGTATTTGAAATTCATATAAACAAGCTAACAATGTGTTAAACTACTTGTAAAATGTCAAATACATATATAGACTAGAAATATAATGTAATGCTGCTACATCTATTTCAGATAGTAGCCCAAAAGAGAACATTTTGGGCCAAATTACAAGTGGAAGTAGGTTTTTGCGCAAGTTGGGTTGTGCTCGTATTATAGACGAATATGTTCAATGAAACAAAAAAGAAAAAATCCGGAGACAGTCTCTGTCAGCTTAAAGTAAAAACAGTCCTTTATTCTTTATTCCATTCAGGTTAAAAAATATACATGAGTTCATGACAGGGTAATTAAGACCGGTTGACTGGTCTTACGCGTTTTGGGGTAGTGCCGTATTCATAGACTTGAGAATAATATGTTCTATTTATTCATAATTAAATATTTCTACATATATCTGGTGTTTTTTTTAAACAAATATATATTTATACCTACATATATATATATATATATATATATTTACACACACATACATGCATATACATCTTTAGACATGTATATGTATGTATCTCAATGTTAAAGCCCTTTGCCTGTCTTTTATTTTCTTACACCTGAGACCTCATATCTTTGAGCCCATATAACTTTTGTGTGCCATATTTTTTGTGAATACTTTTTATTAGATGGTGTTATTACAAGTGTAGGTGTACTTTGTTATGTATTTTTGATGAGTTTTGTGCTACGTTTTAGTTTCGTGAAACAGTTAACCAGAGCTCTGTAGTCGTCGTATTAATTCTAGCATAATTGTGATTGCATTCAAGCAATGCTGGAACAGAAGAATTATACAAACTGTGGTAAAGTACACTGCAAATAAGAGGCAATACAGTATGTGGCTGTGTGTGTACTTAGCACAAAACAAGCAAAGAAAGGGACCTTTAGGTGTTCTAGCAATATGCTGTCAGATACATTTTTCCATAAATTAATATTTGGCTAAATCATCACCTTGGATTGGGATATTTTTGTGATGGGGCGTGTAGTGGTGATAGATAAGAACAAAAAGGTGTCATGAGGGGTTAGATTTTATTGGTGTAGGCGGGGGGTTGTGTAAAAAAGTCTTTCTCAGCTGCAGTACTCAAGTACCCCTAGCAGGACAGAATTTTATGATATCTTAACTAGAGCACAGGTAAAATAAACTGCTGATGGGTGAGAGCAGGTTACTTACCATGGTATAACCATTATGTCTTGCTGGCTACCACGTATTGGTGGCTAAAATATATCAGTCTTTGCATCACCATAGCTGAGCACGCTGAAGAGAAAGCATGTGTGTCTCCTGCGACTGGATAACCCTGGGCTTTGGACTTATAGCAAGCCAGTACTGCAACTTAAAGAAAAGATCCATCTGGCAAGGGACTGGCAAATCCCATGGCCCTTGTGGAGAAATATCCAGAAGGTGGCTGAGTAGTATCCTGGTCATAAGCAAATACACGAACGAACAGATCTGGCCCTATATAGAGCAGTGCCACTGCGATAGTTCTTTACCTACATTGGTTGAATACCTCTGAAGGGAGACAAGTCAAGATTTCTGGAGTGCGGCAAGCTGGAGACTATGTGATTACTCTCCTCTATTATACTAAAGCTTAGATGGTTTATTGTCCTTAATCTGTTACTTGTATGATAAGGTCTTGATAAGCAGAAAGGACGGATAAAAGTATAGACAAGGGATGACCTGCCTACTTCAGTTTGTAGCCCTTTAAGACCAGAGGGATCACTGAGGGGAAAAAGGAACTTGGTATCCCAGTAAAATACACTTGAAACAAGCCCTTTTTTGGGATCCATACTGCTCCCAAGACCCACTGGGTAGGAGTGAAGATTAATACACAAGATAAATCTGTCAGTTGAAACAAGCAATTTAAATAACGTTATGTACTATATTTATTTGGTCTCATGTGTTATACCTATGACCTTCCTGAGACATATACATAATAACATAAGGCTTGTTGTTTTCATTTAATAATATATGGAAGGTGTTTTACCTTATTTATATATGTCTGCCTGTCTAAATATTTCTGTGATAAACTAAACACATAGCATTTCTAATAAACCATTACTTTTCCCTGAGAATTATCTGTTTTACTCTGGGTAATTATAAGCTCTCTCTAAAAGGGCCTCTTTCACTATAATATATAAATTTCACTTTACACTCCACTTTATCACCTATTCCTTTCTCTTTAGCTATACAGGTATACCTCACTTTACAGCGCTTCGCTAATACAGTGCTTTGTGGAGCTGAAGTTCAAACTCAAAGGATTTTGATACAGTGCTGTAATCTTTGTGGGATTGTGAGAAAAGTGACTGGCACCATTTTGTTATGCGCAATTCACCCTTTTTACAGCATTACAGTGAAATCTGTGTCTCAGTGTTATAGTCTGGCTAGTTTTACTACAGCAATTGCCACCATATTACTATTGCACCTCTGATATATGTTAGCTCAAACATGTTTTCATGTTTTTAAATACACTGGCAAGTGAAAAGAAAGCTAAAACTGCCCTGTTTCACTTTAAGGCGGTTTTCACTTTACAGCGGGGCTCTGGTCCCTAACCCACTGTATGAGCTGGATATATCTGTATGTTTAAATACTGATGGTTGGATATACCATAAAGACACATAAACACTTTAAGCATCAAAGAGGCTTAAACCTCTATCCAATTCCCTGTATAATTAAGGGATTCATTTTTCACTTCCTTTCCTTTTTTTTCCCAACCCCCCTTTTTTCCCCTTTCTTTAGTATTCACAATAGCACTGTGTGCATAGATATTTTGTTATTTCCACTGATTTTGCTGTGTCAATGGAAAGATTTGTATCACATTGTCATGTCCTGTTTCTATATTTGCTTTAATACCCCTTTAAGACTTTGCTATAAACGTACCTTTCACCTGCACACAGGTGCTTAGTAATTTGAATCCTGATGAGACTGTCTCTGCAGCCTCACACATTCAGCTCGCTTTACAAGCTCCTAGCAAGTATTCCACCTTTCTTTTCTCCCTGGAAGGAATCAACTACTTCACAGAAATCCAGGATATAATTTGCTAAAGAGATCTCTGCATTTGACTTATTTTACTGAATCAGTAAATCTATAGTCTTTAGACTCACTGAATATATTGAGCACCAACCTTAGTCTTGACCTCTGGTGTACATACTGTTCCGGCTCACCCCAGCTTGTGACTCCACATCAGAGTTAGAGATAAAGATACGATTTATCTTAGCACCAATCTGTTTTGTTCCGGATTGTTTACTGCATTATCTGCACACAAATCAAACAACCTGTATGCCTGTCTGCTCCTGCATAACACTGCAGGTTTCACAGACTGCCTAGCAATCAATCTAGGGTGTATGCTGCCAAAAGTAATCTGATACTTCTGGATAACCTTTCTCAAATCTGTTAATGTGTATCAGCTCTTACAGGACATACACTACCTAGATATTAGTTCTGCAGTTGTGATCCTCATCAGAAATAATTTAAGTGTAAGATAATATTACAATTTTTTGGGAGACATTCGGCTAGATTACGAGTTTTGCGTTATGAGGGGCAGGGCCGGATTGGCCTACCAGGATACCAGGAGATTTCCCGGTGGGCTGCAGCAGTTGGGGCTGGAACTCAATTTAAAGGGGGATTAATGGATGAAATTGGGTTGTAGGGTGCCTTTATAAAATCAATCTGGCATTTTTATTTAATACAAAGTAATACAATTTAATTCTGGGGAAGGAGTATCCCTGTAATCCCCTTTGAGAAAAATGGGGCATATGCATTCTACCTACTCAATGGAAAATAGGGCTGCTCTTCATATTTTTCCAGGGCTGCTTTTTATTCCCAGTCCGGCCCTGATGAGGTGTGCGTTAGTTACGTGTACTTTATTTCCATTGCACACTTTTCATAATGTTGGTATTACGAGTCTCCAAACAACCTCGTAACACGTTGTGGTAACACGACTACCGCATTTATGTTTTATGCGTAATCACAGCAGCGTTAAACATTCTCCCATAGAGATCAATGATAAATGAAAGAAGCACAGATTTTTCAGCTAACACTTGATCTTGCGAGAAATACGAACTGCTCTGTCATATTACGTATATGGAATAATGCACAACAAAAACACACATCAAATGCACAAACAACAATGAAGCAACATAGCACATAAGCATTACACATTCACAATTGGAAAATAAAAGAATGCACAACATTTACACTAAACGAGGAATACATAAATACGTCACGAAAAAAGAATTGCACACTCATACACAAACTAGACTTGTGCATGATCGAAAAATTCGTTTTGGTTCGGTTCGGATCGATTCAGATTTTTTCGAATTTCGGTTCGGATCGATTCGAATTCGTAAAAATTTGAATGAATTCGTTTCGGATTCATTCGGATTCGAATAAATTCGGCTGGATTCGGTTCGATTCGGTTCGTTTCGGAAATTTGGAATTTCGGTATGTGTTAGGTGGGATATGCTGTGTATTAGACTAGTATTATGTACTGTATATTAGGTATAACCCATAGCAGAGTGATATAACCTAATATACTGTAGAATAATAGTGTAATACATGGCCATCCGAATCTACCGAATGTCCGAATCGATCCAAAACGAATCGCACATGTCTAACACAAACAAAACATTCACATTCAAGATTACAGAACATTAGTACAAATAAACATTTACAACACTTCACAAATATGACACCATCACAAATCACCATTTACATTTACAGATAATACTTTTGGACAATGTTATGCAAAACAATCACTATGACATCATTGCATTATACACACTCCACAAATACTCAATATGAGCATGCGCAAATTCACACAACTAATACACATTGCACACATACTAATTACAAACAAAGCACACCTGAACATACTTTACTTTGCAAACCGGTACATCATTAAACATTTACAAGCATGGCTTCTTTGACTGTGTTGCTGGCGGATTTTGTGAGATTAGAGAGATTTAGTGAGTTACTGTTATTGTGAGAGTTAGTGTTAGTGTGAGAGAGTGAATTAGTGTTATTGTGAGAGTTAGTTAGTGGTAGTGTGAGATAGTGAGTTAGTGTTAGTGTGAGAGTTAGTTAGTGGTAGTGTGAGATAGTGAGTTAATGTTAGTGTGGTGGTAGTGTGAGATAGTGAGTTAGTGTTAGTGTGAGAGTTAGTTAGTGGTAGTGTGAGATAGTGAGTTAGTGAGAGAGCGTTAGTGAGCGAGAGTTTGTTTGGGTGAGTGTGCGAGTGGTTTTTCTGAATACGTATATAAACACATTTACACGCAAACACATTCAATACATACATACACTCCATACCCCATCCCCTCTCATACTACACTCCATACCCCATTCCCTTTCATCCCATACCCCATTCCCTGTAAGCCCATACCCCATTCCCTTTAAGCCCATACCCATCCCATAGTTAGATTTTGTTTACATATCCTCATTTTAGTCTTTTTCTACATTTTTGTCTGTTTAATACCCCTTACCCTCTTTTATTTATATCCCTTTCACACATTTTGCACTTTTTAATGTTTGTTATTTATTTTGATCCCCTTTCATTTGGGCACATTCACTTTTTGTTTGAGTATGTCGGGAGGGGGGGATAGGGGCAGATTAGCCCGGAACTATTACAGTTCCTCAGGATTCAGTTTAGAGAAGAGATTATAGAGGAGGTCAGGCAGGAGGGAGGTTAGTCAGGAGAGAGGGAGGGGGAGGGGAACTGGACAGGAAGGGGGACAGGAAGGGGGGCAGGAAGAAGAGAGAGGAAGTGGTGGGTAGACCCGGCCACTTTGTTCAAGATGAACAAGTGGCTGGGCCCAGTGGCATGCAGTGTAGAGCTTCACAGTCCGGAAAACAGAGGCTCACATCACAGGGGAAAGCCAAACTGAGTAGGGAGGTGAGATATACCATGGATGAGAAGGAGGCCCTCATAGAGGCTTATATGGAGAGGGCTAGGAGGCTGCAGGCTCAGAAGGCTACCCCTAAATAGAAGAGGAAACTATGGCTGGAGATCAGGGATGCTGTTAATGCAGTGGGGGTCCCTAACAGGGATGTCAAGTATATACAGCATCACTACCGGGACTGCAGAATGGAACTCAAAAGAAAGTTCTCAAGGTATAACCAATATCTAACAGGGACCAGTGGCGGTCCTGAAATGATCGTTGAATATTCCCGATGGGAGGAAATGCTGCTTCCCAGCATCTCCTAAGGTGGCCATAGTCGGTATTGGAGGAGTCAATACCGGGAACCTGCCACTCTCATCTTCCGGTAAGCTCATTTAATAATCTCTTTACATCAAAAATAAATAATGTATTTAAGGATATGATTAACGCAATTATGCTTTTTTAGACATTATTATGTAAACGCATTCACAATTTGCTTGCGAAAGTTGCATTTCACGAAAAGCCATCACATTAGTATCTAGTCTACAGATTAGGTGTGCATTTAAACAGACTGAAAACAAACGCAAAAACACATTCAGATTGACCAAATAGATATCAGAAACATGGTTTAGAAAATGCGGAAATCGTATTGATTGCTTTTGCTTACAATAGAATTACAAAGGCAGCCTCATTAATACACTTTCAAATCCAACATTTACATCTTTATTTGGAATTGTGCTAATATCTCGATTTCTTTCTTTTTACAATATACAGAGTCTCAGCCCGGGGAGGAGGCAGCACAGCAACCACAGGCTCCTCCTTCACCCAGGTATGAGAGTGGTGCAGATGACTCGCCACCTCGGGGGAGACCTGGAAGACATCCCTGTACCCTCATCCTCTGAAGAAGCCCCCGCTGCAGAAGAGATCCATGCAGCGGCCCCTCCTGCATCAGCAGCCCCTCCTGCACCATCAGCCCGCGATGCACCAGCAGCTACTCAGGAGGAGATACCAGCAGAGATAGCAGAGCTGCAGATCTTAAAAGATTTTCTAGAAGAGATGCGTGCCTCCCGGAGGGAACAGGCAGAAAGCAGAGTCCAGCTGATGGAAGCAATTAATGATATTCGCCAAGACCAAAGAGAGATTCGCCAAGACCAAAGAGAGATGTTGAATACTCTTAAGGATATACTGCAGGTCCTCCAGGAGGCGCATAATGCACCATCTGCTGCTGCCCCATCTGCTGCACTGCTGCTGGACCATCTGATCCTGGGCCATCTGCTGCTGGACCATCTGCTCCTTGCCCTCCTCCATCTCATCCTCAATCTCCTCCTCAGCCGGGTGATCCCAGTACTCCTCCTTCCCCTCTTCCCTAAACATCTCCTATGAGAACTCGTCAGAGGGGGCAGTTGCCCTGCCCAGAGCCTCAGTCTCGTGGGAAGAGGGGAAAGAAGAGGAAGTAATTTTTTTTTATATTTTTATTTATTTAATGTGTAATGGATAGGTATGTGATGATGTGGTCTTCTTACACTTGTGGAGCACACTTTGTATATAATCGGCTTCTATGGGACTGGGTCAATGGAGGCAGATAGTTTGCAGAGTGTGTTTTACAAGTGTGTGGAGACCACATCATCACATTCCTATCCTTGTTGATTACATTGATTGGTTTCTGTGATGTGATTTTCAAACTGTTTCCCTAATCTCAAACAAAATGACCATTGCAATTATACATGATGGCATATCACTGTTTTGATGCCAACAACACAGCTTAAAGGGACAGTCATAACATTAATTATTGTTGGTTACAAAGAAAACATTTTATTACGCATTATCAAGTTTTGAAAAACAAGACTTAGAGAAATACACATTTTACTTCTGTGATGAACCTTGTATCTATGCCTCTGAAAAATGACCACTTATTTCTGTTCTTTTGACAGACCAGCAATTCAGCCAATCACTGATCAATCCAGGGTAACTATACTGCATGAGCTCAATGTTTTCTATATGAAACACAAAAAATAATTCCCTCTAGTGGTCAAAATGCATTCAGATTAGATGCACTCTTCAAGGTCTAAGAAATGAGCAGATGAACCTCCTAGGTTTAGCTATCAACTAAGAACACGAAGAGAACTAAGATAAATTGGTGATAAAAGTTTGAGCTATATTTTCTAAAAATTGCATTTTTGAGATTTAAATCATTACTGTTTTGCTTGACTTGACTGTCCCTTTAAACAAGAACATATGCTAACATATACTAATCCTTAGGGATTGTTGGTATATCTACACGTACTTGTTCAAACAAGAAAATATTTGAATAGGATACTAAGCCTATATGTCATATTTCTCTCAATGTTTTAAATAAAGTCTATTTTATTAAAGATACATTATAGTGTTTGAATTATTTAAGAAAGACATTTCATTTAGAAGGAATCTGGTTTCATGTCCTTTTAGGAGTTACATTAGAAATATATCCTCACAGTAATATATTTGGAGATTAACAATGTGGAAGTCATACATGACACAATACTGAGCATTTACATTAAAGGGACAGTATACACTCATTTTCATATAACTGCATGTATTAGACACTACTATAAAGAACAAGATGCCCAGATACTGATATAAAAATCCATGATAAAACAGTTTAAAGACTTACTTAGAAACTCTCAGTTTAGCTATGTTGAAAAGTTAGCTGGAAAGCCCATTGCAAGTGGGAAATAAGACACTCCCCACTCCCCCTTCTTTTGCATATGAAAAGACCCTTTACACAAACAGGAGCAAGCTGGAGAAGGTAGCTGACAGTATTCACATCAAACTTTGGGGCTTGGTTAGGAGTCACAAAATCACAGCAATGTTATTTAAAAATAAGCAAAACTATACATTTAAAAAAAAAAGAAAAGATTATGGGCTATATAAATAGATCATCTACAAAACAAATATGCTAAGAAAAAATGAGTGTATAATGTCCCTTTAAGAAAAAAGATCAGGACATAACATCTAGAATAAGTAGGCATCTCATATATTTATCATATGATAAAGGTCAATGCATATTGATTACTTCATTCAAATACCAAAGCGCATCTTTAGGAATTAGATATGTAGAAAATTCAACACAACACAGTAATTATTTAGAAAAAGGAAAATATTGTTGACAATCATATTAAACAAGATGGAGTATATTCATGGAATTGCACTTGCCTGAAAATATATTATGCATGAAAAACATATTGCCTTCATTCGTTTCTTCAATGAGACAGCCATCAAAAGAGAGTTCTTTATCAGCTATGGTTCAGCAATGTACATGATTGACACAATCCATAATCGTCATTGTTTTAAACTTGTCTTCTCATTTGCAAACGTGGGTTAGGTGCAAAATCAAATATTGCGGGACAACGTAATCCAATCAGACGAATTTAACACCTTGGCATGTGACGTCTTAAGCATCATGGCGCATCCAAGATCGCGTAAAAACGGCATCCAATCCAAGAACTCATTTTACAGCTTGGCATATGACGTCTTAAGCAACATGGCGCATCCGAGATCGCATAAAAATGGCATCCAATCCAAGAACTCATTTTACAGCTTGGCATGTGACGTTTTAAGCAACATGGCGCATCCAAGATCGCATAAAAACGTCAGCCAATCAAAGGCACATCCGATATCGCGTAAAAACGGCATCCAATCCAAGAACTCATTTTACAGCTTGGCATGTGATGTCCTAAGCAACATGGCGCATCCGAGATCGCGTAAAAATGTCAGCCAATCAAAGGCACATCTGAGATCGTGTAAAAACGGCATCCAATCCAAGAACTCATTTTACAGCTTTGCATGTCAATAAGAAACGTATTTATATCGGAGTCGGAGGATTATTAACTATTTAGCAAGCATTTTATGTTACACGATTATGTACGACATTGCAATTTGAACCTCATTTTCAAATTTAATTTTAATCTTTTGATGAAATGTGTTTAGAGGTAATCTCTAGAGCAGAAAAAAACAATGTTCTAACTGCTGATTGGTGGCTACACATATATACCGATTGTCATTGGTTCACCTATGTGTTCATTTAGAAACCAGTAGTGCTCTGCTGCTCCTTAAACAAATGATACAAAGAGACTAAATCAAATTTGAGAATTTATGGAAAGAAAATTATTTAAAAATCGTATGTTATACATAAATGAGAAAATAGATTATTGTGTTTCATGTCCCTTTAAATGAGAAATAATGCTATGAGATACATTATGAAAATGTGGATTGGTTATACATTATATGTTACCTATAGCTTTGGTGTCCATCTTTACGCTTTAAAAAGGGACACATGAGAAATACATATGTCAGGGATGTTTTCAAATATGTTTAAAGATTTATTTGGAATAAGAATAATGACACATGTATTTATCAGATGTGTCACTTATTCAGGTTGAAATATGGTCAACCTACCTATAGCAATATATCGTTGTATAATTAAGAAAAACAATAATAAGAGAAAGATATTAATCAGATAAAATATGTGCATTACACACAGTGATTGCTTTTGTTAGACTACTACAATAAGATATAAGTGAAATTGGAATACATGTGCTGTCAACATTCAAATAATAGTCTGTTTTAAAATATTATATGTCTATGTTGATGTTAAAAGGACAAAAATGTATTAGAAATATCAATTCCTTAAGAATTGTGGTCAGCATCACTTAAAGGGACATGAAATACAAACAATTAAGTTCAGGATTCACAGAGAGGATACTATTTTCATCAAATTCATAATTTACATAGATTATCTCAGTTTAATAATCTTGGGATCATTTGTTAAAGATGCATCAATTCACGAATAGTTCAGAAATTAACACATGGATGAGCCAACAACAACCAATATATATATATATATATATATATATATATATATATATATATATATAGTATATATATATATATATATTTATATATATATATATATATATATATATAAACAACAATCAACATCTAGAACCTCAGTTCTCTGCTACTCATGATCTTGCATAGATAAACCTTTCTGCAAAGTATATCAAGAAAATGAAGCAAATTAAATAAGAGATGTAAATATAAAATTTCTTGCCAATTGTATTATATATCTGAATCATGAAAGACCATTTTTTGGTTTCATGTCCCTTTAAGGATTAACCACCTAAAATATACGGCTAGATTACGAGTCTTGCGTTAGCCTTAAAAAGCAGCGTTGAGGGGTCCCAACGCTGCTTTTTAACGCCCGCTGGTATTACGAGTCTGGCAGGTACAGGTATACCGCTCACTTTTTTTCTGCAATTTTCGCATACCGCAAATCCCCTTGCATCAATTGCGTATCCTATCTTTTTAATGGGATTTTCCTAACGCCGGTATTACGATTGCTGGAAAAAGTGAGCGGTAGACCCTCTCCTGTCCAGACTCCTACCGCATTTAAAAGTCAGTAGTTAAGAGTTTTAAGGGCTAACGCCGTAACATAAAACTCTTAACTAAAGTGCTACAAAGTAGACTAACACTCATAAACTACCTATTAACCCCTAAACCGAGCCCCCCCCCCACATCGGAAACACTTAAATAAAAAATGTAACCCCTAATCTGCCGGCCGGACATCGCCGCCACTGTAATAAATATATTAACCCCTAAACCGCCACACTCCCGCCTCGCAAACACTACTTAAATTTTATTAACCCCTAATCTGCCATCCCTAATATCGCCAACACCTATCTACATTTATTAATACCTAATTTGCCGCCCCCAACGTCGCCGCTACTATATTAAATTTATTAACCCCTAAACCTAAGTCTAACCCTAAATCTAACCCCCCTAACTTAAATATAATTTAAATCAAACGAAATAAAATTACTATATTTAAATAAATGAATTCTATTTAAAACTAAATACTTACCTTTAAAATAAACCCTAAGATAGCTACAATATAACTAATAATTACATTGTAGCTAGCTTAGAATTTATATTTATTTTACAGGCAACTTTGTATTTATTTTAACTAGGTACAATAGTTATTAAATAGTTATTAACTATTTAATAACTACCTAGTTAAAATAAGTACAAATTTACCTGTAAAATAAATCCTAACCTAAATTACAATTACACCTAACACTACACTATCATTAAATTAATTACCTAAACTAACTACAATTAATTACAATTAAATTAACTAAATTACAGAAAAAAACAAACACTAAATTACAATTACAGAAAATAAAAAAATAATTACAATTTTTTTTAAGCTAATTACACCTAATCTAATCCCCCTAATAAAATAAAAAAGCCCCCCAAAATAATAAAATTCCCTACCCTATACTAAATTACAAATAGCCCTTAAAAGGGCCTTTTGCGGGGCATTGCCCCAAAGTAATCAGCTCTTTTACCTGTAAAAAAGAAATACAATACCCCCCCAACATTAAAACCCACCACCCACACACCCAACCCTACTCTAAAACCCACCCAATCTCCCCTTAAAAAAACCTAACACTACCCCCTTGAAGATCACCCTACCTTAAACCGTCTTCACCCAGCTGGGCACAAGTGGACCTCCAGAGGGGTAGAAGTCTTCATCCGATCCGGCCAGAAGAACACATCAAGACCGGCAGAAGTCTTCATCCAGACGGCATCTTCTATCTTCTTCCAATTGGAGTGGAGCGGGCCATTTTGAAGACATCCGACGCGGAGCATCCTCTTCCATCCGATGGCGACTGAAGAATGAAGGTTCCTTTAAGTGACGTCATCCAAGATGGCATCCCTTCAATTCCGATTGGCTGATAGAATCCTATCAGCCAATTGGAATTAAGGTAGGAAAAATCCTATTGGCTGATTCAATCAGCCAATAGAATTGAAGTTCAATCCTATTGGCTGATCCAATCAGCCAATAGGATTGAGCTCACATTCTATTGGCTGTTCCAATCAGCCAATAGAATGCGAGCTCAATTCTATTGTCTGATTGCATCAGCCAATAGAATTTTTCCTACCTTAATTTCGATTGACTGATAGGATTCTATCAGCCAATCGGCATTGAAGGGACGCCATCTTGGATGACGTCACTTAAAGGAACCTTCATTCTTCAGTCGCGGTCGGATGGAAGAAGATGCTCCGCTTCGGATGTCTTCAAGATGGACCCGCTCCGCTCCGGATGGAAGAAGATAGAAGATGCCGTCTGGATGAAGACTTCTGCCGGTCTGGATGTCCTCTTCTGGCCGGATCGGATGAAGACTTCTGACCCTCTGGAGGTCCACTTGTGTCTGGCTGGGTGAAGACGGCTCACGGTAGGGTGATCTTCAAGGGGGTAGTGTTAGGTTTTTTTTAAGGGGGGATTGGGTGGGTTTTAGAGTAGGGTTGGGTGTGTGGGTGGTGGGTTTTAATGTTGGGGGTATTTGGGGGCTTTTTTATTTTATTAGGGGGATTAGATTAGGTGTAATTAGCTTAAAAAAATGTAATTATTTTTTTATTTTCTGTAATTTAGTGTTTTTTTTTTTTTGTAATTTAGTTTATGTAATTTAATTGTAATTAATTGTAGTTAGTTTAGGTAATTAATTTAATGATAGTGTAGTGTTAGGTGTAATTGTAATTTAGGTTAGGATTTATTTTACAGGTAAATTTGTACTTATTTTAACTAGGTAGTTATTAAATAGCTAATAACTATTTAATAACTATTGTACCTAGTTAAAATAAATACAAAGTTGCCTGTAAAATAAATATAAATCCTAAGCTAGCTACAATAAGTTAATAAGTGTAGTTAGGTGGCGGTGACATTGGGGGACAGCAGATTAGGGGTTAATAAATATAATGTAGGTGTCGGCGATGTTGGGGGCAGCAGATTAGGGGTTCATAGGGATAATGTAGGTGGCGGCGGTGTCCGGAACGGCAGATTAGGGGTTAATAATATAATGCAGGTGTCAGCGATGTCGGGGATGGCAGATTATGGGTTAATAAGTGTAAGATTAGGGGTGTTTAGACTCGGGGTTCATGTTAGGGTGTTAGGTGTAGACATAACTTTTGTTTCCCGATAGGAAACAATGGGGCTGTGTTAGAAGCTGGACACTGCTTTTTTGCAGGTTTTTTTACAGCCAGCTCAGCCCCATTGTTTCCCATGGGGAAATTGTGCACAAGCACATTCAGCCAGCTCATCGCTGACTCAAGCAACGCTGGTATTGAGGTGAGATGTGGAGCTAAATTTTGCTCAACGCTCACTTTTCTGAGGCTAACGCCGGCTTGAAGAAAACTCTTAATACCAGCGTTGTCTTAAGTGAGCGGTGAGAAAAAAAGGCTCGTTAGCCCCGCACACCATTACCGACAAAAACCTCATAATCTAGCCGATAGATTTTAATAAATGACATGAATAAAGAGGACAAATAATTTCTTAAGACATTTATTTTATTATGATGTCATAAAACATAAAGAAAAAGGATAATGTTACAAAAAGTCATATTGATAAATCAGCCCCATTGGAGCCATTTGACAAGGTGAAATAGTGCATCACAGTCCTTGGAGGGAGTTGACAAGGGCGAACACAGCCTCATTGGAGCCATCTGACAAGGTGAAATAGTGCATCACAGTCCTTGGAGGCAGTTGACAAGGGCCAACAAAGGCCAACACAGCCCCATTGGAGCCATTTGACAAGTTGAAATAGTACATCACAGTCCTTGGAGGGAGTTGACAAGGGCCAACAAAGGCCAACACAGCCCCATTGGAGCCATCTGACAAGTTGAAATAGTGCATCACAGTCCTTGGAGGGAGTTGGCAAGGGCCAACAAAGGCCAACACAGCCCCATTGGGGCCATCTGACAAGGTGAAATAGTGCATCACAGTCCTTGGAGGGAGTTGACAAGGGCCAACACAGCCCCATTGGACCCATCTGACAAGGTGAAATAGTGCATCACAGTCCTTGGAGGAAGTTGACAAGGGCGAACACAGCCTCATTGGAGCCATCTGACAAGGTGAAATAGTGCATCACAGTCCTTGGAGGCAGTTGACAAGGGCCAACAAAGGCCAACACAGCCCCATTGGGGCCATCTGACAAGGGGAAATAGTGCATCACAGTCCTTGGAGGGAGTTGACAAGGGCCAACACAGCCCCATTGGACCCATCTGACAAGGTGAAATAGTGCATCACAGTCCTTGGAGGGAGTTGACAAGGGCTAACAAAGGCCAACACAACCCCATTGGAGCCATCTGACAAGGTGAAATAGGGCATCACAGTCCTTGGAGGGAGTTGACAAGGGCGAACACAGCCTCATTGGAGCCATCTGACAAGTTGAAATAGTGCATCACAGTCCTTGGAGGGAGTTGACAAGGGCCAACACAGCCCCATTGGACCCATCTGACAAGGTGAAATAGTGCATCACAGTCCTTGGAGGGAGTTGACAAGGGCCAACAAAGGCCAACACAACCCCATTGGAGCCATCTGACAAGGTGAAATAGGGCATCACAGTCCTTGGAGGGAGTTGACAAGGGCGAACACAGCCTCATTGGAGCCATCTGACAAGTTGAAATAGTGCATCACAGTCCTTGGAGGGAGTTGACAAGGGCGAACACAGCCTCATTGGAGCCATCTGACAAGGGGAAATAGTGCATCACAGTCCTTGGAGGGAGTTGACAAGGGCGAACACAGCCTCATTGGAGCCATCTGACAAGGTGAAATAGTACATCACAGTCCTTGGAGGGAGTTGACAAGGGCCAACAAAGGCCAACACAGCCCCATTGGAGCCATCTGACAAGTTGAAATAGTGCATCACAGTCCTTGGAGGGAGTTGACAAGGGCCTACAAAGGCCAACACAGCCCCATTGGGGCCATCTGACAAGGGGAAATAGTGCATCACAGTCCTTGGAGGGAGTTGACAAGGGCCAACACAGCCCCATTGGACCCATCTGACAAGGTGAAATAGTGCATCAGAGTCCTTGGAGGGAGTTGACAAGGGCCAACAAAGGCCAACACAACCCCTTTGGAGCCATCTGACAAGGTGAAATAGGGCATCACAGTCCTTGGAGGGAGTTGACAAGGGCGAACACAGCCTCATTGGAGCCATCTGACAAGTTGAAATAGTGCATCACAGTCCTTGGAGGGAGTTGACAAGGGCCAACAAAGGCCAACACAGCCCCATTGGAGCAATCTGACAAGGTGAAATAGTGCATCACAGTCCTTGGAGGGAGTTGACAAGGGCCAATACAGCCCCATTGGAGCCATCTGACAAGTTGAAATAGTGCATCACAGTCCTTGGAGGGAGTTGACAAGGGCCAACAAAGGCCAACACAACCCCATTGGAGCCATCTGACAAGGTGAAATAGTGCATCACTGTCCTTGGAGGGAGTTGACAAGGGCCAACAAAGGCCAACACAACCCCATTGGAGCCATCTGACAAGGTGAAATAGTGCATCACAGTCCTTGGAGGGAGTTGACAAGGGCCAACAAAGGCCAACACAACCCCATTGGAGCCATCTGACAAGGTGAAATAGTGCATCACTGTCCTTGGAGGGAGTTGACAAGGGCCAACAAAGGCCAACAAAGCCCCATTGGAGCCATCTGACAAGTTAAAATAGTGCATCACAGTCCTTAGAGGGAGTTTACAAGGGCCAACACAGCTCCATTGGAGCCATCGGACAAGGTGAAAAAGTGCATCACAGTCCTTGGAGGGAGTTGACAAGGGCCAACAACGGCCAACACAGCCCCATTGGAGCCATCTGACAAGTTGAAATAGTGCATCACAGTCATTGGAGGGAGTTGACAAGGGCCAACACAGCCCAATTGGAGCCATCTGACAAGGTGAAATAGGGCATCACAGTCCTTGGAGGGAGTTGACAAGGGGCAACAAAGGCCAACACAGCCCCATTGGAGCCATCTGACAAGTTGAAATAGTGCATCACAGTCTTTAGAGGGAGTTGACAAGGGCCAACACAGCCCCATTGGAGCCATCTGACAAGGTGAAATAGTGCAACAGGCACAACAAAAAACAAAAAAGGCCAAATGGCAACAACAAATGCAAACAAAGTAACATGTGGATGGAAGATTTGTATCTGCGCCCTCGGAGCATCTCCGGATCCTCCACTTATGGGGCATTAGCATGACCCTCATCATCCCGTGCATTACCAGCTGCGGATTCATGCATTGACTCTAAACGCAGAATCCGCTCTAGAGTCAAGCGCTGCATCCGCAGCTGGGTATGCATGGTGTTGTGCATCCTTCCCAGCAACAGACTGTTCCTCAACATGGTCTGCTCTATACGTGCTAGAGCCTCTAGCGTTAACCATGCTGAGTCACAACCTAAACAAAAATAAAGTATGAAAATTATTGTTAATTCCAGCACATAATAAAAAGAGAGCAAAGAGACATTGTAATAATAAAAAAAGACAAATCATTATTATAATTAAATATTCTATATAGAAGATTTACATATTTAATATGTTCTTCATAGATAAACCATTAAAGAGACAGTTTACTCAAAAATGTTCTCCCCTTTAATTGGTTCACGATGATCCACTTTACCTTCTGGAGTGTATTAAATTTTTTATAAGTATTTCCATTGTCCTTACATTGGCATCTGAAATAGTTTATTTAGCCTGTGGTATCCACACCTATCCTTAAACCTTTTGGCCTCGAGGCCAAGCTGTGTAAACACAGCAAGCAGAAGAAATTACACTCCCAGTGGGTTATAGAAGAGATAAGGTAATAAAAAGTTAATTTTCAATTGTTCTATCCAAGTATTGGTGATTGGTATATGGAGTGATATGAGATAAAGAAGCATGTATATTTTCAAAATGGGATAAAGTAATGAGATCTGAAAATACCTACAAGTTCAAACCATTTATTAGATTGTGGCTTGAAAACACAAAATCAGCTAATTCATATACATAAAGAAGCCTTAAAAAGCAAATCGCATATATTTTATACTCTGCAGCTGGTACAAAAAGCTAATTGTAAACACATTAAGGGAAAAACTATTTTATAGTATACTGTCCCTTTAAGATCTTAACACAAATCAAAACCCTCTCAATCTTGAAAAATATATTTATTTGGTTTATGACACACTGTGAAAAGGGCAATGATAACAAATACAAAATATTGTCATATATACAGAATACATATACAACATCTAGGCAATATCATTTAGATTTTCGAAAATGTGGATGTTGATTTCACAAAACTGAAGATCGGAAACATTTAGATTAATCAAATAAAGAAAAGGTTTATCAAAACTTTTTTGAATTAAAAAATCAATTTATGTCTAATTATAAAACTATAATGTCCATTTAAGAAAGTATGTTATAATGTGGATTTGTAATGATACTTACATCTGTGGTTGGGAAGGACAATCCAACACCCAGGACAATGAATGTGGGGACTGGGGTAAAAGTCTGGTAGGGGAGGGGAAGGGGGAGGGGGGAGGGATAGGATTGGGCTGCCACTCTGGGGTAGCCCATACAGCTGGAGAGTCAGGGGCCTGGTGAGTTGGAGGCTGGGCAGGTGGGGGAGCTGTACATGTGGCAATACGGGGAGAGCGGTGAGGGGGGGCAAAGGGGAGTTTTTTTGGGAGGGACAGGAGGAATGGGAATGGCCAGGTGTGGTTTTGGGCTGGGGAGGGGCTTCTGACTGAGGAGGGGCTTCTGACTGGGGAGGGTCTTGTGGCTGGGTAGGGGCTTCTGACTGGGGAGGGGCTTGTGGCTGGGGAGGGGCTTGTGGCTGGGAAGGGGCTTCTGACTGGGGAGGGGCTTCTGACTAGGGAGGGGCAGGAGGCTGATGCCCATAAGTGGAAGGTCCATCTGAAATATATAAAAAAATAGACATATATGATATCAATAAATATTATTATCTTGAAAGAAAAAATAAATTTATGCTTACCTGATAAATTGATTTCTTCTATGATACCACGAGTCCACAGATTCATCCTTTACTTGTGGGATATTATCCTCCTGCAAATAGGAAGTGGCAAAGAGCACCACAGCAGAGCTGTCTATATAGCTCCTCCCTTGACTCCACCCCCCAGTCATTCGACCAAAGGTACAGGAAGAAAAAGGAGAAACTAAAAGGTGCAGAGTTGACTGAAGTTTTAAATAAAAAATAAAAAATTGAATCTGTCTTAAATTGACAGGGCGGGCCGTGGACTTGTCTTATCATAGAAGAAATCAATTTATCAGGTAAGCATAAATTTACTTTTCTTCTATAAGATATGACGAGTCCACAGATTCATCCTTTACTTGTGGGATACAATACCAAAGCTACAGGACACGGATGAACGGGAGGGACAAGACAGATGGCTAAACAGAAGGCACCACTGCTTGAAGAACTTTCTCCCAAAAATAGCCTCAGACGAAGCAAAAGTATAAAATTTGTAAAATTTGGAAAAGGTATGAAGTGAAGACCAAGTCGCAGACTTACAAATCTGTTCAACAGAAGTATCATTTTTAAAAGCCCATGTGGAAGCCATCGCTCTAGTAGAGTGGGCTGTAATTCTTTCAGGAGGCTGCTGTCCAGCAGTCTCGTATGCCAAACGGATGATGCTTTTCAGTCAAAAAGAAAGAGAGGTAGCCGTACCTTTTTGACCTCTACGTTTTCCAAAATAGACAACAAACAGAGAAGATGTTTGACGGAAATCTTTGGTCGCTTGCAAGTAAAACTTTAAAGCACGAACCACGTCCAAGTTGTGCAACAGACGCTCCTTCTTAGAGGAAGGATTAGGACACAGGGAAGGAACAACAATTTCCTGATTAATATTCTTATTAGTAACAACCTTAGGAAGGAATCCAGGTTTGGTATGCAAAACCACCTTATCAGAATGGAAAACAAGATAAGGCGAGTCGCATTGCAATGCAGATAGTTCAGAAACTCTTTGAACCCGAAGAGATAGCAACTAAAAACAGAACTTTCCAAGATAGAAGCTTAATATCTATGGAATGCATAGGTTCAAATGGAACCCCTTGAAGAACTTTAAGAACTAAATTCAAACTCCATGGCGGAGCAACAGGTTTAAACACAGGCTTGATTCTAACTAAAGCCTGACAGAATGACTGAACGTCTGGAACATCTGCCAGACGCTTGTGCAGTAAAATTGATAAAGCAGATATCTGTCCCTTTAGGAAACTAGCTGATAGCCCCTTCTCCAATCCTTCTTGGAGAAATGACAAAATCCTAGGAATCCATGAGTAGCCTTTGGATTCGCACCAATAAAGATATTTACGCCATATCTTATGATAAATGTTCCTAGTGACAGGCTATCTATGGCTAACCAAGGTATATATGACCGACTCAGAGAATCCCCGCTTGGATAAAATCAATCGTTCAATCTCCAGGCAGTCAGCCGCAGAGAAACTAGATTTGGATGCTGGAACGGACCTTGAATGAGAAGGTCCTGTCTCAGTGGCAGAGTCCATGGTGGTAGAGATGGCATGTCCACCAGGTCTGCATACCAAGTCCTGAGTGGCCATTCAGGTGCTATCAAAATCACAGAAGCTCTCTCCTGTTTGATTCTGACAATCAAACGAGGAAGGAGAGGAAATGGTTGAAACACATAAGCCAGGTGTAACGACCAGGGTACTGCTAGAGCATCTATCAGTACTGCTTGAGGATCCCTTGATCTGGACCCGTAACAAGGAAGTTTGGCATTCTGACGAGATGCCATCAGATCCAATTCTGGTGTGCCCCATTGATGAATAAATTGTGCAAACACCTCCGGATGGAGTTCCCACTCCCCCAGATGAAAAATCTGACGACTTATAAAATCCGCTTCCCAGTTCTCCATTCCTGGGATATAGATTGTTGATAGATGGCAAGAGTGAGTCTCTGCCCATCAAATTATTTTGGAAACCTCTATCATCACTAGAGAACTCTTTGTTCCCCCCTGATGATTGTTATATGCTACATATGCTGATATTGTCTGACTGGAATCTTATGAATCTGGCCGAAGCCAGCTGAGGCCACGCCTAAAGCGCATTGAATATCGCTCTCTGCTATTTCCCGCGGCCTTAGAACCGCCAGAAGGGACCCTAGCACTTTTGTGAAAATTCTGGGAGCTGTGGCCAACCCGAAGGGAAGAGCCACAAACTGGTAATGCTTGTCCAGAAAGGCGAACCTGTGGAACTGGTGATGATTTTTGTGGATAGGGATGTGAAGATAAGTATCCTTTAAATCCACGGTGGTCATATATTGACCCTCCTGGATCATTGGTAAAATAGTCCGAATGGTCCCCACCTTGAAGGATGGGACTCTAAGGAATTTGTTAAGGATCTTGAGATCTAAAATTGGTCTGAAGGTTCCCTCTTTTTTGGGAACCACAAACAGATTGGAGTAAAACCCCTGCCCCTGTTCTGCTTTTGGAACTGGGCAGATTACTCCCATGGTATATAGGTCTTCTACACAGCGTAAGAACGCATCTCTTTTTGTCTGGTTTACAGACAATCGAGAAAGATGGAATCTCCCCCTTGGAGGAGAGTCTTTGAAGTCTAGGAGATTCCCCTGGGTCATGATTTCTAAAGCCCAGGAGTCCTGAACGTCTCTTGCCCAAGCCTGAGCAAAGAGAGAAAGTCTGCCCCCTACTAGATCCGGTCCCGATCGGGGGCTGCCCCTTCATGCTTTCTTGGTGGCACCAGCGGGCTTCTTGGCCTGTTTACCCTTATTCCAAGTCTGGTTAGGTCTCCTGACTGACTTGGATTGAGCAAAATTCCCCTCCTGCTTTGCAGCAGGGGAGGAGGTAGAGGGACCACCTTTGAAGTTTCGAAAGGAATGAAAATTATTTTGTTTGGTCCTCAACTTATTTGTCTTATCCTGAGGAAGGGCATGGCCTTTTCCTCCAGTGATGTCTGAAATGATCTCTTTCAGTTCAGGCCCGAATAGGGTCTTTCCCTTGAAAGGAATGCCTAAAAGCTTAAATTTTGATGACACGTCAGCAGACCAGGACTTAAGCCATAACGCTCTACGCGCTAAAATGGCAAAACCTGAATTCTTTGCCACTAATTTAGCCAGTTGAAAAGCGGCATCTGTAATGAAAGAATTAGCTAGCTTGAGAGCCCTAATTCTATCCAGAATATCATCTAATGGGGTCTCAACCTTAAGAGCCTCCTCTAGAACCTCGAACCAAAAAGCAGCTGCAGTAGTTACAGGAACAATGCACACTATAGGTTGCAGAAGAAAACCCTGATGAATAAATATTTTCTTTAGAAGACCCTCTAATTTTTTATCCATAGGATCTTTGAAAGCACAACTGTCCTCAATAGGTATAGTTGTACGCTTAGCCAGGGTAGAAATAGCTCCCTCCACCTTAGGGACCGTCTGCCACGAATCCCGAATTGTGTCTGATATGCGAAACATTTTCTTAAAAGTAGGAGGGGGAGAGAACGGAATACCTGGTCTATCCCACTCCTTAGTAACAATGTCCGAAATCCTCTTAGGTACCGGAATAACATTAGTGTAAGCAGGAACCTCTAAATATCTATCCATTTTACACAATTTCTCTGGAGGAATTACAATAGGGTCACAATCATCCAGAGTCGCTAAAACCTCCCTGAGCAACAAGCGGAGGTGTTCTAGCTTAAATTTAAAAGCCATCATATCTGAGTCTGTCTGAGGGAACATCTTTCCTGAATCAGAAAGCTCTCCCTCAGACAGCAATTCCCTCACCCCCAACTCAGAACATTGTGAGGGCACATCGGAGATGGCTAATAAAGCATCAGAGGGCTCAGTATTTACTCTCACGCCGGACCTACTGCGCTTCCCCTGCAACCTAGGCAGTTTAGATAAAACCTCAGTGAGGGTAGTAGACATAACTGCGGCTATATCTTGCAGGGTGAAAGAATTAGACGCACTAGAAGTACTTGGCGTCGCTTGGGCGGGCATTAATGGTTGTGACACTTGGGGAGAATTAGATGGCATAACCTGATTCTCTTCTGACTGAGAATCATCCTGCGACATACTTTTATCAGCTAAAATATGTTCTTTGCAATTTATTGCCCTTTCAGTGCATGAGGGACACATTTTAAGTGGGGGTTCCACAATGGTTTACAAACACATTGAACATTGGCTTTCCTCAATGTCAGCCATGTTAAACATTCTAGTAATGACCACAAACAGGCTTGAAAACACTTTATTTAGTGAAAAAATAACAATCTTAAAAAACGGTACTGCGCCTTTAAGAGAAAAAAAGCATACACGTTTTGCAAAACTGCTTGAAAATAATCAAATTGTTTCAATTTTTTGATATAAGCATTCAAACTATGCAGCTAAGTTTGCCCCACAAGAAAAGGAACACTTAACCCTTACTGAAAAAAACGGATAATTAATAAATGTTTAAATCCGGAAAAAACACCCCCTGCACCTTGCCACAGCCCTGCTGTGGCGCCTACCTGCCCTCAGGGATCTGGAAAACAGGGTTAAAGCTTCAATTTGGCCCAATACTCTCACAAGGGCCCACCGGAGTTGGAGCTTGCTGCTTGCCTGTCAAATACAACTGCGCAACTGAGGCGCGGAAATAGGCCCCGCCCATCTCACTCAATGTCTCTCAGCCCAAATGAACCGCACCAGAGCGGTCTCAAACTAGCCATGTGGGTTCCTAAACCCAAAAATAAGTCAAGGAAAAAACACCCCCTGCACCTTGCCACAGCCCTGCTGTGGCGCCTACCTGCCCTCAGGGATCTGGAAAACAGGGTTAAAGCTTCGATTTGGCCCAATACTCTCACAAGGGCCCACCGGAGTTGGAGCTTGCTGCTTGCCTGTCAAATACAACTGTGCGACTGAGGCGCGAAAATAGGCCCCGCCCATCTCACTCGATGTCTCTCAGCCCAAATGAACCGCACCAGAGCGGTCTCAAACTAGCCATGTGGGTTCCTAAACCCAAAAATAAGTCAAGTGTACCCTCTCATTTAAGCAGAAAAAACGTTCTTCCAAAAACATTATCAGCACTCCCAGTTAAATTAACGTTTGCCCACAAACATTCAAACTCAGTGTCAACCATTTTTTCTTAGCCCCTATATGCAAGCTTAGTAATACCCCTCTATATCTTTTAGGATTACTGCTTACCCTCTCCCTCATGGGGATACTGTCAGCCAATTCTGAAATACCACAGTCTATCCAGAAAAAAATGACTGAACATACCTCACTGCTTATAGCATGAAAAATGTTCTTCACACTGAAGTTTCTTAAGTACTCCTCAGCCATTCTGTGGGAACTGCTCTGGATCTTAGTGACACCGAGTGAATGCTAAGATCATAAGCCTCCAGGCAGAAGTCTTCATCCATCTGCTGCCTGATGGAAAATAGTACACACCGGTACCATTTAAAATAAAAAACTCTTGCTTGAAGAAAATAAAAACTAACATTTTATCACCTCTTTCACTTTACCCTTCCTAGTACTTAGAGTAGGCAAAGAGAATGACTGGGGGGTGGAGTCAAGGGAGGAGCTATATAGACAGCTCTGCTGTGGTGCTCTTTGCCACTTCCTGTTAGCAGGAGGATAATATCCCACAAGTAAAGGATGAATCTGTGGACTCGTCGTATCTTATATAAGAAAAAATATTATATATTAGTTAAAGTCTTGATTCTTGTTCTCAGAACATATTGATAAAAAGTCACAATAATGACTATGTTTTAAGTTATTGATTGATTGGAATCAAATATAATTACTTAGATAGATATACAACATCTAGGTAATATCATTTAGATTTTCGAAAATGTGGATGTTGATTTCACAAAACTGAAGATCAGAAACATTTAGATTAATCAAATAAAGAAAAGGTTTATCAAAACTTTTTTGAATTAAAAAATCAATTTATGTCTAATTATATCACTATAACGTCCCTTTAAGAAAGTATATTATAATGTGGATTTGTAATGATACTTACATCTGTGGTTGGGAAGGACAATCCAACACCCAGGACAATAAAGGTGGGGACTGGGGTAAAAGTCTGGAGGGGGAGGGAAGGGGGGAGGGGGAGGGATGGGATTGGGCTGCCGCTCTTGGGTAGCCCGTACAGCTGGAGAGTCAGGGGCCTGGTGAGTTGGGGGCTGGGCAGGTGGGGGAGCTCTACAGGTGGCAATACGGGGAGAGCGGTGAGGGGGGCAAAGGGGAGTTTTTTGGGAGGGACAGGACAGGAGGAATGGGAAGAGCCAGGAGTGGTTTTGGGTTGTAGAGAGGCTTCTGACTGGGGGGGGGCTTGTGGCTGGGAAGGGGCTTCTGACTGGGGAGGGGCTTCTGACTATGGAGGGGCAGGAGGCTGATGCCCATAAGTGGAAGGTCCATCTGAAATATATTAAAAAATAGACATATATGATATCAATAAATATTATTATCTTGAAAGAAAAAAAGATTATATATTAGTTAAAGTCTTGATTCTTGTTCTCAGAACATATTGATACAAAGTCACAATAATGACTATGTTTTACGTTATTGATTGATTGGAATCAAATATAATTACTTAGAAGATTTAATAGATCCTTTAAACTCTGAATGTTCACTGTTATTTTTCATGTAAAATTTCATAAATAGATTTACAAATCATATTTATCAAAGGCAACATTATGTGCTAATATTTATGAATTGATAATATATTTATATTTAGTATAATATTTCGGTATGCATGTATGCATTTGAGATTGAAATGCAATAGAGTTCTTTTAGACACATGCCCGTGGATTGATTTCAGAATATTCAACAACTGAATAATATGGGAGTGTGTAATATTATGAAATTGAAATGGCCACTACACCTAGCTTTTTAAACCAGGTAAACACTGATTTACATCTATATTTTGGTGATTGCCTTTGTAATCTTTAATGGTCTAATTTTAAGCTTGATGCTTCAATCAATTACTCTTCAGAATATATACACAGTAGATACTACCATTCATAATATCGATTAATAATATAATCTTCTCTATCTGATTCAATTTTCCCAATAAAATAGACACATTCATCAATGCATGCTTTAATTTTGTGGAATATTAATGTTTGTTGGATTGAAATGGACAGTTTACACATACATATATTTTAAATATATTTACATCTCATACATCATGATTGAAATTAAATCAAGGAATTTCAACATGATTATGTTTTATGTATACTTAGAAGTAGTTTACAATTTACAAACAATGATGACATAAGGATATGGTCTGCATCTAGGCACTCAGATGAATAGCAATGACTGTCTGTACAATGCATGTGACATCATGATTTTATTAATGACATCATGATTTCATTAATGACAAATCATACCTAATTTTACGAAAAATACAAACATATGTTCATGCTGCATGATATAGAAAGGGGGGCAGTAGTGTATTGTAAAAATAATGGAATAATAAATTTTAAAGTGCCAAAGCTGTAGACTTTCTTTTTCTTCAAGAGAATGTTTTTTAAACAATAATACATATTCGATACATGTTATATATATACTTGACATAACATCAGACTCCAAGGGAACCACTTCCTCCTCCATCTCACATGTTACATCAATCTCTGTAAAACATAATATGTTGTGTACACGTTAAAATCCTATATTCTAACATATGTTACTGTTGCTCAAGGACACACATCAATGTTGCATTAAAGAGATACTGAACCAAAGTTAGGAATTACATCATTTTGATGGAGCATACAAATGAAATAAGATTTGTAACTATCGATGAGTAATGCTTACATTTTAGTGTTTGTATTTTTAAAATATTCTTAAAAGCTGAGTACATGGAACATTTAAGAGTTGTCATGTGTGTATCACTTGATGATTGCTGTCTAAATTTATTAAAGAAACATATGCTAGCCATGTTCTGAAGCACAAAGGTGTAGACTAAGAAGCTTTGAGATCTTAATCTTAAAAAAAATATATATATATATATGTAATCAGAAGAGTAAATTATATGTTTTATTCAAATGTAATGCTTCATCAGAATCATGATCATAATATTTATTAAAAATACACCTTCAATGAAATATGAATGAGTCAATGGACTTACCAGAATCCTGCAAAGGCAGGTCACCATTGCAGCTGGATCCCTCTGTGCTCGCCACAACAATTACATCTATTAATGATATTAAAATATATTAGTGAACACAGTTTGGACATCACTAAATCACATTAGTATAGAATATTCCAAATAATATACTTAGAAATATGAAGAATAGAGCACTAATATGAACAATAAATGTATGAGTTAATCAAGGTGATTGTAAAGAAAATGATGTATTTCACATATGTTTGATTTCTTACTATATTAGACAACCAATTCTTCTCATATGATTCTATGGCATATCTAAATATAACTATTGATCCATATTTTTAAAATAATACACACACACAACACTTGGAATAACAACTGGTGACAAATCGAACCTAAGCCATGTGGCACATAGATCCATTTGTGCAATGTACAGTAATCTATTTTAGTACACAACACATATTTATCACAATGCAAAACAGAAGATATTTGTAAACATATGTCATCATGGTGCTGTTAGAGTATGCTTATATATATATAAAGGAAGTCCATGGGTGAATATGTGATATAGATATCAATATTGTTTCATCAAAACAGTGTAAGGATTAATGAAGATATTTATTATTAAAGGGACACTGAACCCAAATCTTTAATTTTATGATTCAGATAGAGCATGCAATTTTAAGCATATTTCTAATTTACTCCTATTATCAATTTGTCCTCGTTCTCTTGCTTTCTTTCTTTGAAAAATAAGGCAGCTAAGCAATATTTGGTTTCAGTACCATGAAAAGCACTTATTTATTGGTCGGTGAATGTATACACCAATCAGCAAGAACAAATCAGCTTGTTCCCCAAAAATGGACCGGCATCTATACTTACATTCTTGCATTTCAAATAAAGATACAAAGAGAATGAAGACAATTTTTATTATAGGAGTAAATGAGAAAGTTTATTAATATTGCATGCTCTATCTGAATCACAAGAGAAATTTAGTGTTCAGTGTCCCTTTAATATTAAATATTAAAATACCTTTATTTGACAATGTCGCTGTTAATGAATTGTCTAGTCCATGGGGCCTATCTATCAAGCTCCGAAAGGAGCTTGACGGCCCGTGTTTCTGGTGAGTCTGATGTCTGACCAGGCGGACAGACATCGCTGGAAATCAACCCGATTGAGTACGATCGGGTTTATTGACACCTTCCTGCTCTGGTATCCACACCTATCCTTAAACCTTTTGGCCTCAAGGCCAAGCTGTGTAAACACAGCAAGATGAAGAAATTACACTCCCAGTGGGTTATAGAAGAGATAAGGTAATAAAAAGTTAATTTTCAATTGTTCTATCCAAGTATTGGTGATTGGTATATGGAGTGATATGAGATAAAGTAGCATGTATATTTTCAAAATGGGATAAAGTAATGAGATCTGATAACACCTACAAGTTCAAACTATTTTATTAGGTTGTGGCTTGAAAACACAAAATCAGCTAATTCATATACACAAAGAAGCCTTAAAAAGCAAATCACATATATTTTATACTCTGCAGCTGGTAAAAAAAACTAATTGTAAACACATTAAGGGAAAAACTATTTTATAGTATACTGTCCCTTTAAGATCTGAACACAAATCAAAACCCTCTCAATCTTGAAAAATATATTTCTTTGGTTTATGACACACTGTGAAAAGGGCAATGATAACAAATACAAAATATTGTCATATATACAGAATAGATATACAACATCTAGGTAATCTCATTTAGATTTTCAAAAATGTGGATGTTGATTTCACAAAACTGAAGATCGGAAACATTTAGATTAATCAAATAAAGAAAAGGTTTATCAAAACTTTTTTGAATAAAAAAATCAATTTATGTCTAATTATATCACTATAATGTCCCTTTAAGAAAGTATGTATAATGTGGATTTGTAATGATACTTACATCTGTGGTTGGGAAGGACAATCCAACACCCAGGACAATGAAGGTGGGGACTGGGGTAAAATTCTGGAGGGGGAGGGAAGGGGGGAGGGATGGGATTGGGCTGCCACTCTGGGGTAGCACGTACAGCTGGAGAGTCAGGGTACTGGTGAGTTGGGGGCTGGGCAGGTGGGGGAGCTGTACGGGTGGCAATACGGGGAGAGTGGTGAGGGGGGGCAAAGGGGAGTTTTTTGGGAGGGACAGAACAGAAGGAATGGGAAGGGCCAGGAGTGGTTTTGGGCTGGGGAGGGGCTTCTGACTGGGGAGCGGCTTGTGGCTGGGGAGGGGCTTGTGGCTGGGAAGGGGCTTCTGACTGGTGAGGGGCTTCTGACTATGGAGGGGCAGGAGGCTGATGCCCATAAGTGGAAGGTCCATCTGAAATATATAAAAAAAATAGACATATATGATATCAATAAATATTATTATCTTGAAAGAAAAAAAGATTATATATTAGTTAAAGTCTTGATTCTTGTTCTCAGAACATATTGATACAAAGTCACAATAATGACTATGTTTTAAGTTATTGATTGATTGGAATCAAATATAATTACTTAGAAGATGTAATAGATCCTTTAAACTCTGAATGTTCACTGTTATTTTTCATGTAAAATTTCATAAATAGATTTACAAATCATATTTATCAAAGGCAACATTATTTGCTAATATTTATGAATTGATAATATATTTATATTTAGTATAATATTTCGGTATGCATGTATGCATTTGAGATTGAAATGCAATAGAGTTCTTTTAGACACATGCCCATGGATTGATTTCAGAATATTCAACAATTGAATAATATGGGAGTGTGTAATATTATGAAATTGAAATGGCCCCTCCACCTAGCGTTTTAAACCAGGTAAACACTGATTTACATCTATATTTTGGTGATTGCCTTTGTAATCTTTAATGGTCTAATTTTAAGCTTGATGCTTCAATCAATTACTCTTCAGAATATATACACAGTAGATACTACCATTCATAATATCGATTAATAATATAATCTTCTCTATCTGATTCAATTTTCTGATTAATGTTGTGAATCTCTCTTTTACATTAGGATTAAATGTATGTCATCCCAAAATTAATAGAAACATTCATCAATGCATGCTTTAATTTTGTGGAATATTAATGTAAGTTGGATTGAAATGGACAGTCTACACATAAATATATTTTAAATATATTTACATCTCATACATCATGAAATTAAATCAAGGAATTTCAACATGATTATGTTTTATGTATACTTAGAAGTGGTTTACAATTTATAAACAATGATGACATAAGGATATGGTCTGCATCTAGGCACTCAGATGAATAGCAATGACTGTCTGTACAATGCATGTGACATCATGATTTCATTAATGACATCATGATTTCATTAATGACAAATCATACTTAATTTTACGAAAAATACAAACATATGTTCATGCTGCATGATATAGAAAGGGGGGTAGTAGTGTATTGTAAAAATAATGGAATAATACATTTTAAAGTGCCAAAGCTGTAGACTTTCTTTTTCTTCAAGATACATTCTTGTTCGATACATGTTATATTTATATTTGACATACCATCAGACTCCAAGGGAGCCACATCCTCCTCCATCTCACATGTTACATCAATCTCTGTAAAACATAATATGTTGTGTACACGTTAAAATCCTATATTCTAACATATGTTACTGTTGCTCAAGGACACACATCAATGTTGCATTAAAGAGATACTGAACCAAAGTTAGGAATTACATCATTTTGATGGAGCATACAAATGAAATAAGATTTGTAATTATCGATGAGTAATACTTACATTTTAGTGTCTGTATTTTTAAAATATTCTTAAAAGCTGAGTACATGGAACATTTAAGAGTTCTCATGTGTGTATCACTTGATGATTGCTGTCTAAATTTATACTAAAAAGAAACATATGCTAGCCATGTTCTGAAGCACAAAGGTGTAGACTAAGAAGCTTTGAGATCTTAATCTAAATATATATATATATATATATAATCAGAAGAGTAAATTATATGTTTTATTCAAATGTAATGCTTCATCAGAATCATGATCATAATATTTATTAAAAATACACCTTCAATGAAATATGAATGAGTCAATGGACTTACCAGAATCCTGCAAAGGCAGGTCACCATTTCAGCTGGATCCCTCTGTGCTCGCCACAACAACTACATCTATTAATGATATTAAAATATATTAGTGAACACAGTTTGGACATCACTAAATCACATTAGTATAGAATATTCCAAATAATATACTTAGAAATATGAAGAATAGAGCACTAATATGAACAATAAATGTATGAGTTAATCAAGGTGATTGTAAAGAAAATGATGTATTTCAATTCACATATGTTTGATTTCTTACTATATTAGACAGCCAATTCTTCTCATATGATTCTATGGCATATCTAAATATAACTATTGATCCATGTTTTTAAAATAATACACACATACAACACTTGGAATAACAACTGGTGACAAATCGAACCTAAGCCATGTGGCACATAGATCCATTTGTGCAATGTACAGTAATCTATTTTAGTACACAACACATATTTATCACAATGCAAAACAGAAGATATTTGTAAACATATGTCATCATGGTGCTGTTAGAGTATGCTTATATATATAAAGGAAGTCCATGAGTGAATATGTGATATAGATATCAATTTTGTTTCATCAAGGATTAATGAAGATATTTATTATTAAAGGGACACTGAACCCAAATCTTTAATTTTATGATTCAGATAGAGCATGCAATTTTAAGCATATTTCTAATTTACTCCTATTATCAATTTGTCCTCGTTCTCTTGCTTTCTTTCTTTGAAAAATAAGGCAGCTAAGCAATATTTGGTTTCAGAACCATGAAAAGCACTTATTTATTGGTCGGTGAATGTATACACCAATCAGCAAGAACAACCCAGGTTGTTCCCCAAAAATGGACCGGCATCTATACTTACATTCTTGCATTTCAAATAAAGATACAAAGAGAATGAAGACAATTTTATTTTAGGAGTAAATGAGAAAGTTTATTAATATTGCATGCTCTATCTGAATCACAAAAGAGAAATTTTGTGTTCAGTGTCCCTTTAATATTAAATATTAAAATATCTTTATTTGACAATGTCGCTGTTAATGAATTGTCTAGTCCATGGGGCCTAGCTATCAAGCTCCGAAAGGAGCTTGACGGCCCGTGTTTCTGGTGAGTCTGATGTCTGACCAGGCGGACAGACATCGCTGGAAATCAACCCAATTGAGTACGATCGGGTTGATTGACACCTTCCCGCTGGCGGCCCATTGGCCGCAAGTCTGCAGGGGGCGGCATTGCACCAGCAGCTCTTGTGAGCTGCTGGTGCAATGCTGAATATGGAGAGCGTATTGCTCTCCGTATTCAGCGAGGTCTGGTGGACCTGATCCGCACTGTTGGATGAGGTCCCCCAGGCTTTGTTAAATAGGGGACCATATGTTGATGTAATGAATGGGATGGAGCATGCAATTACAATCAAATATGTAATTTAAGGATATCATCAAGATTCTTTAATTATCCTTTGCTCTTAAAGGGACATGAAACTCCAAATGTGTAATTGTATTAATTTTCATTATTCAAATCCAGCCTGTGATTTAAAAACCTTATTTTTTTCTACTTTGCTTCATTGTCTTTGAAAGCTTTTTTAAAGGAGCAACTATGCACTACTGTTATCTGAAGACATGTGTTGAACAAATGAAAATAGGCAATTTTGTTCATCAAACAATAAGCAGGTTACTCACAGTAATGCATTGTTGATCCTACCTACCTAGATATGATTGAGCCTTCCTAGATATGATTTTCAACTAAGGATAACAATAGACTTAAGCAATGTAGATATTAGACGTAAATTTTTAAGTTTTTGAAAATCACATGTTGTGTCTAAATCATAATAGTGAAATGTTGGTTTTCATGTCCATTTAATGATAAGAAAAAAATATCAAAGCATATGAGATGTATATTTCTCTAATCTGCACATATGTAAAAATGTGTTTATGTTGTCTAAATGTAGCCAAAAAAATGGCAAGCATTACCCAGGGGCAGAATATAAAATGAGCATGACCCTAAGATTACATTAAAATGAAGATATCAAGAATCGAAGGAATATCTTCAAATACTCATAAATTGAGATTTGTATTACAATGGAATCCCAACTCTGATTCGTGATTCTTATTTTAAAATAATAAGAAAAGAGAATTAGTATCCATATAAATATAGATCAATGTGAATGGATGTTATGTTATGTCCAAGTTTGTAAGACAAAGGTAAATTAAAATGAGACATACTACGCTGTGACGAACACGGGCTTGAGGTTCCGTCAACGACATCCATATCTGTAAAATATTCAATCAGGATTGGATATCATTAATACAAATCCAGCCATGGACATGAACAATCAGATTTTTATATTCTAATTGACAAAGTACAATTATATTTGTATTTACATGAGTTCATTTTTTCCAAAATAATTTATAAATAAAGAGATCATGTATTCTTATTTTCAATCTTATGTTGTTGACTGTCGCTTTAAGTCATTTTGTGTCTTCTTGCATTGTCATCAATTGATAGAGATTGTCAACTTTTTTATTTTGATCTTGCTAGTATAGCTTTTATAATGTAGAATATTGTAAATAAGGATACTGTATTCTTCACATATATACTAATTAACGTATACATTTGACCAACATGTCTAAAGTTATGCCACTGTTACAGCAAACACATGTTCACATGTGTGCGCAATTCTATATTTCGTGATCATTGCGCAATGATTCAAAGCGGAATTGCGCATCCGTGATTTGACCAACATGTCTAAAGTTATGCCACTGTTACAGGAAACACATGTTCACGTGTGTGCGCAATTCTATCTTTTGTGATCATTGCGCAATGATTCAAAGCAGAATTGTGCATCCGTGATTTGACCAACATGTCTAAAGTTATGCCACTGTTACAGCAAACACATGTTCATGTGTGTGCGCAATTCTATCTTTCGTGATCATTGTGCAATGATTCAAAGTGGAATTGCGCATCCGTGTTTTGACCAACATGTCTAAAGTTATGCCACTGTTACAGCAAACATATGTTCACGTGTGTGCGTAATTCTATCTTTTGTGATACATTTTGATGGAGCATACAAATGAAATAAGATTTGTAATCGATGAGTAATAATTTGATTTTAGCGTCTGTATTTTGAAAAAATTCCCAAAAGCTGAGTACATGGAACATTTAAGAGTTCTCATGTGTGTATCACTTGATGATTGTTGTCTAAACTTATACTAAAAAGAAACATATGCTAAGAAGCTTTGAGATCTGAATCTTAAAAAATAAAAAATATATATATAATCAGAGGAGTAAATTATATGTTTTATTCAAATGGAATGCTTCATAAGAATCATGATCATAATATTTATTAAAAATACACCTTCAATGACATATGAATGAGTCAATGGACTTACCAGAATCCTGCAAAGGCAGGTCACCATTGCAGCTGGATCCCTCTGTGCTCGCCACAACAACTACATCTATTAATGATATTAAAATATATTAGTGAACACAGTTTAGACATCACTAAATCACATTAGTATAGAATATTCCAAATAATATACTTAGGAATGTGAAGAATAGAGCACTAATATGAACAATAAATGTATGAGTTAATCAAGGTGATTGTAAAGAAAATTATGTATTTCACATATGTTTGATTTCTTACTATATTAGACAGCCAATTCTTCTCATATGATTCTATGGCATATCTAAATATAACTATTGATCCATGTTTTTAAAATAATACACACACACACAACACTTGGAATAACAACTGGTGACAAATCGAACCTAAGCCATGTGGCACATAGATCCATTTGTACAATGTACAGTAAACTATTTTAGTACACAACACATTTTTCACAATGCAAAACAGAAGATATGTGTAAAAATATGTCATCATGGTGCTGTTAGAGTATGCTTATATATATATATATATATATAAAGGAAGTCCAAGAGTGAATATTTGATATAGATATCAATATTGTTTCATCAAAACAGTGTAAGGCTTAATGAAAATATTTATTATTAAAGGGACACTGAACCCAAATCTTTAATTTTATGATTCAGATAAAGCATGCAATTTTAAGCATATTTCTAATTTACTCCTATTATCAATTTGTCCTCATTCTCTTGCTTTCTTTTTTTGAAAAATAAGGCAGCTAAGCAATATTTGGTTTCAGAACCATGCAAAGCACTTATTTATTGGTCGGTGAATGTATACACCATTCAGCAAGAACAACCCAGGTTGTTCCCCAAAAATGGACCGGCATCTAAACTAAACATTCTTGCATTTCAAATAAAGATACAAAGAGAATGAAGACAATTTGATTATAGGAGTAAATGAGAAAGTTTATTAATATTGCATGCTCTATCTGAATCACAAAAGAGAAATTTTGTGTTCAGTGTCCCTTTAATATTAAATATTAAAATATCTTTATTCTTTATTTGACAATGTCGCTGTTAATGAATTGTCTAGTTCATATGTTGATGTAATGAATGGGATGGAGCATGCAATGACAATCAAATATGTATTTTAAGGATATCATCAAGATTCTTTAATTATCCTTTGCTCTTAAAGGGACATGAAACTCCAAATGTGTAATTGTATTAATTTTCATGATTCAAATCCAGCCTGTGATTTAAACTTTTAAATATACTTATTTTTTTCTATTTTGCTTCATTGTCTTTGAAAGTTTTTTTTAAAGGAGCAACTAGGCACTACTGTTATCTGAAGATATGTGTTGAACAAATGAAAATAGGCAATTTTTTGCATCAGACAATCAGCAGGTTACTCCCGATAATGCATTGCTGATCCTGAGCCTACCTAGATATGATTTTCAACTAAGGATAACAATAGACTGAAGCAATGTAGATAATAGAAGCAAATTTTAAAGTTTTTGAAAATCACGTGTCTAAATCATAAAAGTTAAATGTTGGTTTTCATGTCCATTTAATGATAAGAAGAAACTATCAAAGCATATGAGATGTATATTTCTCTAATCTGCACATATGTAAAAATGTGTTGATGTTGTCTAAATGTAGCCAAAAAATGTCAAGCACTAACCAGGGGCAGAATATAAAATGGGCATGACCCTAAGATTACATTAAAATGAAGATATCAAGAATCGAAGGAATATCTTCAAACACTCATAAATTGAGATTTGTATTACAATGGAATCCCAACTCTGATCCGTGATTCTTATTTTAAAAATAACAAGAAAAGAGAATTAGAGTATCCATATAAAGGGGGGCGGAGCCAACTATCACTGAGGCAAGACGCACACTTCAAGAGCTCATAATACATTTAATAATTTTAAAGGATGTATTACCTATTTTACCCATCTCTAACCCCACTCTGGAGATTCATATGGAGAGCTATCTTTTTGCTGCTTTTGAGGCAGCTTCACAGTGTTAAATACTTTTACAGTCCCTGTTTTCTAACCCCCACTCTTATACCAAATGTGCAAAGACATGGACGCGCTCATTATCATTCAGATGAAGGAACTGCTAGATCGTTACAACGAAGCTCTTTTAGATGCAGTGGTTGAGGCTTTCAAGCCCCTCACTACTCATACAGCTGCTTCAGTCGTCCTAACTGACTATGAGGAGAAGTGCACAGAAAGTGCAATCGACCCACGAACACAGCCGCCATCTTTGATGTTAAAACCGAGACATCCTTCACAGCCTTGTGACATACAGGAGATAGGGGAGCAGGGTGCTGAGAGATTCACCACTGACAGACGCATTCCAGCGCATTAAAGGGAGAATTTGGGTGCGAGAGTCGTATGTAGCTTTTGTCTGCAAGACAACCTACTGAAGCCCCTCTGAGGTACATGGACTATTTCATAATGATAAGTCAGGGCTGGATGGACTTAAAGCATGCGTGCCACAATTATGTGGGGCCCTCCAGAACTCGACCAGTGTGGCAGGTTGGTGGTCATTGCTGAGACCTATACAGCAAGTACAACGCGCTCCCTGTGGCCTTAGAAAAGGCATCGGCTAAGTTGGCCATAGTTTCAGTGCCCAAAACAGGAGAAATATTTGTGGTTGCAGGGACATTTCTATGAACTTGAACTATACAGTATTCTACTTTCCTGTGGCTATGGAGTGGGTCCCCACCTACAACATCTGCACGTTTTAAAAATATAGCAGACCTAATATTGAAGTGTTTAGGTTTATTTGTTTATACATTTTCACAATAATGCTCATATAGCTCCTTGTGGATAGTTATGCAAATAAGGCTATACTCTGACTTGGATTAATGAGTCTAGAGATGGTAGTCGCAATATAAAATGGATATTAGCTGGTCTATATGTTTATGGAGGATTGTTCATAGCACACAGTATTGTCTCTAACTATTAATGTACCTTATGTTCAAGACAGTTCATTGCCATTACCTTGTTTTCTTTTTAACATTGATCACCGAAGTGTATAGTTTGTTTACTTAGTTACAGTGTAATATTCTAGAATTATCTTCTCCAATTTATTCCCCTTTGAAGGTAGAGCTGATTAACTTTTAGTGTTAGCGATACCTGAACTCTGAGGGGGCTAGTTATCAAGCCGTCTACTTTTCTGGCTTCGCCGGCCCAATACGTCCGCCTAAGCTCGCCTACCTTCGCCGCCGCGGACCTTGAATACGTTCGCCTAAGTTATCAAATAAAGCTGTCAAAAAGCCGCGGGGCGATGAGCAGCGGACTGTGACAGTTATCACTCATCCGATCTCGCTGCCCTTCGGCTTTTTCCCAGCTTTATTGCTAGCCTGTCACTAAGCACTCACACTAAACTGCACTGTTCTACCCCCTATACCGGCGCCCCCGGAGCCCCCCGCAACTAAATAAAGTTATTAACCCCTAAACCGCCGCTCCTAGACCCCGCCGCAACTATTAAAAATGTAGTAACCCCTAAACCGCCGCTCCCGGACACAGCCGCCACCTACATTATACCCAGTAACCCCTATCCTGCCCCCCCTATACCGCCGCCCTCTATAATAAAGTTATTAACCCCTATCCTGCTGATCCCGCACCTCTCCGCAACTAAATAAATAGTTTAACCCCTAAACCGCCGCTCCATGAACCCGCCGCAACCTATAATAAATTTATTAACCCCTATCCTGCCCCCCACTACGCCGCCGCCACTGTAATAAAATGATTAACCCCTAAACCTAAGTCTAACCCTAACCATAACGCCCCCCTAACTTAAATATTAATTAAATACATCTAAATAAATTAACTCTTATTAACTAAATGAATCCTATTTAAAACTAAATACTTACCTGTAAAATAAACCCTAAGATAGCTACAATGTAATTAATAATTACATTGTAGCTATTTTAGGATTTATATTTATTTTACAGGTAACTTTGTATTTATTTTAGCTAGTTAGAATAGTTATTAAATAGTTATTAACTATTTAATAACTACCTAGCTAAAAGAAATACAAAATTACCTGTAAAATAAATCCTAACTTAAGTTACAATTAAACCTAATACTACACTATCATTAAATTAACTAAATAAACTACCTACAAAGAACTACAATGAAATACAATTACATAAACTAACTAAAGTACAAAAAATAAAAAAAGCTAAGTTACAAAAAATAAAAAATTAAGTTACAAACATGTTAAAAATATTACAACAATTTTAAGCTACTTACACCTAATCTAAGCCCCCTAATAAAATAACAAACCCCCCCAAAATAAAAAAAATCCCTACCCTATTCTAAATTACATAAATTTCAAAGCTCTTTTACCTTACCAGCCCTTAAAAGGGCCATTTGTGGGGGCATGCCCCAAAAAGTTCAGCTCTTTTGCCTGTAAAAGAAAAATACAACCCCCCCCAACATTAAAACCCACCACCCACATACCCCTAATCTAACCCAAACCCCCCTTACAAAAACCTAACACTAATCCCCTGAAGATCATCCTACCTTGAGTCGTCTTCACTCAACCGAGCCACCGATGGAACTGAAGAGGACATCCGGAGCGGAAGAAGTTAATCCTCCAAGCGGCGCTGAAGAAATCTTCCATCCGATGAAGTCATCATCCAGGCGGCGCTGAAGAAGTCTTCGATCCGGCCGATGTCATCTTCAAAGAGGCGCTGAAGAGGTCTTCTATCCGGGCAAAGTCATCTTCCAAGCCGGGTCTTGAATCTTCCTTCCGCCGACGCGGAACCACCTTCTTCACCGACGGACTACGACGAATGACGGCTCCTTTAAGGGACGTCATCCAAGATGGCGTCCCCTCAATTCCGATTGGCTGATAGGATTCTATCAGCCAATCGGAATTAAGGTAGGAAAATCTGATTGGCTGATGGAATCAGCCAATCAGATTGAGCTCGCATTCTATTGGCTGTTCCGATCAGCCAATAGAATGCGAGCTCAATCTGATTGGCTGATTGGATCAGCCAATCGGATTGAACTTGAATCTGATTGGCTGATTCCATCAGCCAATCAGATTTTCCTACCTTAATTCCGATTGGCTGATAGAATCCTATCAGCCAATCGGAATTGAGGGGACGCCATCTAAAGCCGTCATTCGTCGTAGTCCGTCGGTGAAGAAGGTGGTTCCGCGTCGGTGGAAGGAAGATTCAAGACCCGGCTTGGAAGATGACTTCGCCCGGATAGAAGACCTCTTCAGCGCCTCTTTGAAGATGACATCGGCCGGATCGAAGACTTCTTCAGCGCCGCCTGGATGATGACTTCATCGGATGGAAGATTTCTTCAGCGCCGCTTGGAGGATTAACTTCTTCCGCTCCGGATGTCCTCTTCAGTTCCATCGGTGGCTCGGTTGAGTGAAGACGACTCAAGGTAGGATGATCTTCAGGGGATTAGTGTTAGGTTTTTGTAAGGGGGGTTTGGGTTAGATTAGGGGTATGTGGGTGGTGGGTTTTAATGTTGGGGGGGGGTTGTATTTTTCTTTTACAGGCAAAAGAGCTGAACTTTTTGGGGCATGCCCCCACAAATGGCCCTTTTAAGGGCTGGTAAGGTAAAAGAGCTTTGAAATTTATGTAATTTAGAATAGGGTAGGGATTTTTTTTATTTTGGGGGGGTTTGTTATTTTATTAGGGGGCTTAGATTAGGTGTAAGTAGCTTAAAATTGTTGTAATATTTTTAACATGTTTGTAACTTAATTTTTTATTTTTTGTAACTTAGCTTTTTTTTTTTTTGTACTTTAGTTAGTTTATGTAATTGTATTTCATTGTAGTTCTTTGTAGGTAGTTTATTTAGTTAATTTAATGATAGTGTAGTATTAGGTTTAATTGTAACTTAAGTTAGGATTTATTTTACAGGTAATTTTGTATTTCTTTTAGCTAGGTAGTTATTAAATAGTTAATAACTATTTAATAACTATTCTAACTAGCTAAAATAAATACAAAGTTACCTGTAAAATAAATATAAATCCTAAGATAGCTATAATATAATTATGAATTACATTGTAGCTATCTTAGGGTTTATTTTACAGGTAAGTATTTATTTTTAAATAGGAATAATTTATTAAAGTATAGTGTAGTGTTAGGTGTAATTGTAACTTAGGTTAGGATTTATTTCACAGGTACATTTCTCTTTATTTTAGCTAGGTAAGCTATTAAATAGTTAATAACTATTTAATAGTTATTGTACATGGTTAAAATAAATTGAAAGGTACCTGTGAAATAAAAATAAATCCTAAGATAGCTAGAATATAATTATTATTTATATTGTAGCTATATTAGGGTTTATTTTAAAGGTAAGTATTTAGTTTTAAATAGGATTCATTTAGTTAATAAGAGTTAATTTATTTAGATTTATTTAATTAATATTTAAGTTAGGGGGCGTTAGGGTTAGGGTTAGGTTTAGGGGTTAATAATTTTATTACAGTGGCGGCGGCGTAGTGGGGGGCAGGATAGGGGTTAATAAATTTATTATAGGTGGCGACGGTGTAGGGGGGGCAGATTAGGGGTTAATAAATGTATTATAGGTGGCGACGGTGTAGGGGGGGCAGGATAGGGGTTAATACATTTAATATAGGTTGCGGCGGGTTCAGGGAGCGGCGGGTTAGGGGTTAATACATTTATTATAGTTGCGGTGGGCTCCGGGAGCGGCGGTTTAGGGGTTAATATGTATAGAGTAGCTTGCGGTGGGCTCCGGGAGCGGCGGTTTAGGGGGTAATAACTTTATTTATTTGCGGCGGTGTAGGGGGGGTCAGATTAGTGGTGTTTAGACTCGGGGTACATGTTAGGGTGTTAGGTGTAGACAGCTCCCATAGAAATCAATGGGATGTCTGTCAGCAGCGAACTTGTACTTTCGCTATGGTCAGACTCCCATTGATTCCTATGGGATCCGCCGCCTCCAGGCTGGCGCTTTGAAAACCAGGTACGCTGGGCCGTAAAAGTGCCGAGCGTACCTGCTAGTTTTTTGATAGCTAGCAAAAGTAGTGAGAATGTGCCGCACTTGTGTGCGGAACATCTGGAGTGACGTAAGAATCGATCTGTGTCGGACTGAGTCCGGCGGATCGAAGCTTACGTCACAAAATTCTACTTTTGCCGGTCTCGAGCCTTTGATAACTAAGGCGTATCAGCCTCGCCACAAATACGCTGCGGAATACGCAGCGTATTTGAGGTTGACGGCTTGATAACTACCCCCCATAGTGTAATTTGGAAACTCATCTTACATATAGCTCTATGAAATTAGCACTATTCCTCTGTATATGACCTATCTTGAGCTATTCTTTTATATATTTTATTTGCTAGATGCTTCCATAAGAGTATGCATTTATGAATATCCTACCACTAATATACTCTAGAAATTCGCCATATACTTTTACACCTCTGTAGAAAGTTTGATGCAAAAGTTTCAGTTAGATTGCTTATTTTATTATTTTGTTGTGCCTTTAGACTAGTACCAATAATCTTACTTTATGGGGGTTGGGCTGCCGGCGGCCGGGGCAGCAAGATCCCCTTTCCCATGATTTTAGCGGGATGTAAGCTCTCATCTATAATTAGGAGCTCTGAGACAGGTTACTACGCATACACAACATTGGCCTTCATCAGTGCTCCCATTGTAACCATTGAACATGCAAATACCAATATATGGAACATTTCTGATATATTCTACTTATCATATCCAAATTCCCACCTCCCCCCCATAATATACCTCCCATTCTGGAGAGATAACTATGCAGTTTTTCTTGCCTATACCGCACCCGAGACATTACATCATACCTACATATTATACCATAATATTTAAATCTATGAATGGCCCCCTCATTGTTGATACCATTTGAAATATTATCTCCCAACTTTTTCTAATTTAGCACACTTTAAATATTGTACCATACCTGCATATTCTATCATAATATTTAAGTGTATAAATGGCACCTTCAGTGCTGATATTCCTTGAAATATTAATTGTCAATCTATTCTAGATCTCCTTCAACTATCCACTTTCCTCTTCTACAGTTTATAGCAAGTACCAAGAGGTACAGGAGATGTCCCTAACGTCAACTGAGAAAACATTTTGTGTTTAGTTTATGTAAAAAGGAAAAAGAGGTTCCAGTCTTCTCCATAACATTGCTTATGATGTTAATCCTATCTATTAATATGGAAACAGTTTATTTGAAATGTACCATTTATCTTTGTTTTTTTGATCTATTACTTTACAACAGTTGTATTGGTTTACGCACAACCTCAATAAATATCTTTATAAAAAAAAGAAGAAAAAAAAAGAGTATCCATATAAATATAGATCAATGTGAATGGATTATGTAATGTTATGTCCATAAGACAAAGGTAAATTAAAATGAGACATACTAAGTTGTGACGAACACGGGCTCGAGGTTCCAGCAACAACATCCATATATGTAAAATATTCAATCAGGATTGGATATCATTAATACAAATCAGGCCATGTACACGAACAATCAGATTTTTATATTCTAATTGATAAAGTAAAATTATATTTGTATTCACGTGAGTTCATTTTTTCCTAAATTAATTTATAAATAAAGAGATCATTTATTCTTATTTTCAATCTTTTATGTTGTTGACTGTCGCTTTAAGTCATTTTGTGTCTTCTTGCATTGTCATCAATTGACAGAGATTGTTACATTTTTATTTTGATCTTGCTAGTATAGCTTTTATAATGTAGAATATTGTAAATAAGGATACTGTATTCTTCACATATATACTAATTAACGTAATTAACGCAATTCTATCTAAAGTTATGCCACTGTTACAGCAAACACATGTTCATGTGTGTGCGCAATTCTATCTTTCGTGATCATTGCGCAATGATTCAAAGCGGAATTGCGCATCCGTGATTTGACCAACATGTCTAAAGTTATGCCACTGTTACAGCAAACACATGTTCACAAGTGTGTGCAATTCTATCTTTCGTGATCATTGCGCAATGACTCAAAGCGGAATTGCGCATCCGTGATTTGACCAACATGTTTAAAGTTATGCCACTGTTACAGCAAACACATGTTAACGTGTGTGCGCAATTCTATCTTTCGTGATCATTGTGCAATGATTCAAAGCAGAATCGTGCATCCGTGATTCTGAATTGATTTGGATATAGTAGTGTGAGGAGTATAATTTCCATATATATATTTCCAATTGGGTGTATAACGAGATTCCAATCGTATATTTGTTAATATTGAATGATAACAATTCATATTTAGAACTGTGGTATGATTCGATAGTCAATGTATGAAATGGCGGATGATAGGGATTTCACGGATGCACAATTTCATTTTAGCACTGTGACACATATTCTGGAGAGCGCAAGAAACATTATTCATATTTCATGTGTGACGATTCTAAATTCAGATATCTAAACATATGTTGCGTTTGTTGTGAGATCTATATAGGTTGAATATATGACAATATACACATTGCTTAAATATATACTCAAATATTAATAAATTATATGAAGTCTGATATTTACCTGGTTCAGCCTCTAGACTTTCTTCTCCCAGGTCACCGGTTGGAGAAGCAGCTGCACTGGCCTCCGGGTCTGGACTTTCCGATCCAGCAGCTGGGAGGGAAGAAGAAGAAGTTGAGGAGCGAGCGGATCTAAATCTTTTGGGGACCCGGAGATTGAGGAGGGCACATACAGTCACCTCATAAGGTTGCAGGTACAGTTTCCATGGGGGTGGATCCTGCATTCCATCCCTCCGACGGGCTTTAACCCACTCCCTTATGATGTCGACTTTATGGCTTAGCTGCAACCTCATATCCCCGAACCTCCTCATGATTTGATCCCTGGTCCTCTGGATGACACACACACAATTAACATCATTGGTGATAGATGACCAGAGGGCCTTCCTAATACTCTGCTTCGTCGACTTCTTCTTGTTCCCAAACAGCTGCGGATAGAAGTCCTCGATGGCATTGACCAGTGCTGCACTCTCCAACCGTGAGAACCTGGGAGACATCATGCCTGCTAGTCCCGCGAAGAATATATATATATAAAATATATAGAGAGAGATATATATAAGCCAGCAGGCATTAGAGAACTGACAAAAATGGCAATGTGTAATGGACTTTTATATGGTGAAGTAAACATGATATGCACAATGGGACATGGTATCTGTACATCTGATTGGATCACATTTAGAAATTTTGTTATCATATCTGTGAGACGTTACTGACTCAAGTTATGTTTGTGTGATGAACTCTGATTGGCCGTTCCTTAATATTTCATATCTTAGTAACTTCCATACACATACCTCCTGGGGGTGCTATTACTACATTTTTCATGTAGACTTATTTGTAACTCATGGGACTGTTATGCGGATATGTGTGACGCAGATTTAATATACGTGATCCGTTAAATATTAATATATTAATTTTACATTTGATCTCTATTTGATTTTTAGTGAATATAATCCAGTCACATTAGTAATTGTTTTACACATTTCGATGTTTAATATCGATCAGGTTATTTAATATTAATACATTTTATTTGAAAATAGTAAACATTGTATGTATTTATTGTTTATTAAAGAAATATCGTGACTAATTGTGTAGTATTGACATTGCTCTATTAAATGTTATTTATAATGCACATCGATTGTGTGCTAGTGTGTGGCATTAGACTAGTATTCCTATTCTAGTATACTAGGATACGTTTCCCACACTATATTTCTGAAATGCGTAATTTGTATTTATAATGGACGGAGCTTGGATAATCTGTTTTAAATGTTAAAATACACGTTTGTTCATTATTAGTAAAAAAACCTTGAGCTTGTCTGAACTGCTCACATATGTTATTGGGCAACTGCGTCTTTATTTTTAAAGGGACATTACACCCAAAAAATTTCATTCATGATCCGGAGAGAGAATACAGTTTTAAAAATTAAAAATCAACTTGATCTATTTAGAGTATTCTTTAGATATCCTTTACAGAAGAAATAGTAATGCACATGGTTGAGCCTATCACACCAGGCATCCCTGTGCATCCACCAATCTTCAGCTACTAAGCATATCTAGATATGGTTGTAAAGGAAAGTATATCAAAATAATGAAGGAAATTAGATAATATAAGTACATTTTAATGTTTATTAAGATATTTTATTTAGGAATCCTGAAAGAAACGCTTTTGAATTACCGTCCCTTTAATGAGCTAATATGCAATCTTTAAATTGATCTAAATACATCTGTCAAAACATTGTAAATATGCATTGTTGCCCACCCACAAATAAGTAGATATTTCCCAGTAATGCTTTGCTAATCATAAACCTATGCATCTCCATTTCTCAAACTTAGGATAACATGAGAATAAAGCATATTTGTATTACCTTCTGTATTGTTTGCCCCACTGTGAATGAAATATCTTCCAATGACTGTATTTATACAGCTTTACCTTAAAGGGCCATTAAGCTATATGTTCTTTCCTGATTTAGATGGATAATACAATGTTAAAAAAACATCTAATTTAGTTCTATTATCTCATTAGCTTTTATCTCTTGATATTCTTTCCTGAAAATCATATTTAGATAGGCTCTGTTGCTGCTGATTGGTGGTTGCACATAGATGCCTTGTGTCATTGTCTAACCCATGTGCATTGCTATTTCTTAAACAAAGGATATCTAAAGAATGAATCTAATTAGATAATAGAAGTAAATTTAAATGTTGTTTTAAAAGAATTGTATTATCTCTCTGAATCATCAAATAAAATTTTGTTTTTAATGTCCCTTTAAGGACAAAACCATTAGGAATATGTGGAGTTAACATTGTAGAAATAACCGAAACTAAAGGGGAATGGAAATACCTATAGATATGTGATATCTATCCAACAGGTAAAGAGTATAATTGCTAGAAATTATCTCCACTAGAGCTGAAAAAAATCAGTATGGCATACAATAACTAGCTTGGTATAAATGTGAAATTAACTTACGTTTTATTTAAAGATAATTTCTAACATATTACCTTAAAAATAAGTAAAGCCGAATAACCTATATTTAGTGTAAGAATGTTTTTGGATATCTAAGAAAGATTATAGAGATTAGAATGTAAATCTAACATTGAACTACACTGTCACTTTAATGTAAGTTAAACACTTTCATTTCTTAAAAGTGAAATGAACAAAGTTGTTATGTATAATTTATACTACATATCCTCGACATAAACATTTTATGATTTAAACATCTATAAATCACACAATAAAAGCATAGATGGATGTATTTAACTCCAACTTAAATTTTGTAAGATACTTGACTTTAACATTATCTGAATAAGCTGTGTTGATATTTTTCATTCAATACATTAAACAAAACGAGTATATTTGATATCAGGCATGTGCTTGTAAAATAGATGACTTTAACAGTCATGGGACTAATATTTTGTTTACATGTCAGAATATTAGATGGATATATTTTTTACTGTGATAGAGATATGTCTCAAAGAATATGGATTTTAAAAAAATACATAGAAAAATATATATTCTGAAAATAAATTTATTTACAACAAAAAAATAATAATAGGGAATTCATCACAGATATATATTAAATATTAAAAACATTAGTCATTTAGGTTATTTAATGAACACATGTCTTAACATATTCATTAAATCTAATAATTGTAAAATCATCTTGTGTCTATGCTCGAACATGTATTTTTTGTCTTGATATTAAAAACAGGTTCAGACTTGAAATCTATATCTATCCATAATTGGAAATTAATCCTATTATATTGTCTAATCAATAGTTGAATTACACATTAGCATTTAAAATTAGACAAAATAATGCATATCACATTTTGATAATATTTTTTAATTTGATTGTATGAGGAACATTATTGAATGTAATATTTCATGTCCCTTCAAATAATATACCTAAATATCAACTATAAAATGTATCCCTTTGTCTGATTGGTCAGAATCTGAGTCCTCTCTAGCACAAAGTAGGGGTAATGTATCTAAAATAAACATATTCTAATATAGGACATGTATATATTCCTAATTCTTGGAACATTCTTCCTCCCATGATTCTTAAATAGCATGCATTGTGCAAACTAACCTGGATGTATGGTCTTTGAAAGGCAATTCTCTTCAAAATATCAGTTTATCTTCATTAGGTGTCCTATTCATCATTTTCAAAATAGAGGATTGTGAAATACCATCTAAAAAACAAATATAAAATTAAACCTAAGTGTCTCCAATAGGATGCATCCAAAGTCTTGTTCCATAGAATTGTTTCCACTTACCATGTGAACGTGTCTTTGTATGGTTTTCAAGGTCAGCACAGTTGAAAGACAATGCCACAGACATGATCACATTGGTATTCTTCACTTTCAGTCTTGAATTCTTCACTTTTAGTCTTGAATTCTTCACTTTCAGTCTTTAGATGAAGTCATCTCCCTAATGGAAGAAAAAGTGTAATTCAAATAATTAATAAAAGTGTGTGACTTAGTTCTGCATCCCCCCCTTTCTGATACCATTTAGATCACTAGCTTACTAAGCGTGTGTAGAATCTTGTGTTATATTCTATCAATCAAGTGTGAAGCTGAGTCATACATTGTGCAGACCTAACCTCTGATGTATGACTTGGAATATGACTTGGAAGCATATAGTATTGCTAGAGGATCCCTTTCTGACTATCCAAAAATCTAGTAATGTGTAAACTAAATACTACATTTTAAAATGTATGCCATATGATGGCTGATTGTGCAAAATTCCCCCACACCCACAGTCCATACATTGTTTATACTTACCATCTGATGTTGTCTATGAAAATCAGGTGGCGAAGTCATAACAGGAGCCAATGCCAGAATCATCTGATGTATAAATTACCTATGATAATAATAATATTAAATTATATTTTTTTTAATAATAATTTTTTGAACAATCCTAACATGTTTGCACAATTCTCTACTTCTCATTTCCCTAAAATTCACACATATTCGCAATGCTCCTATATAACTTCTAGTATTTACCGTCTGAAGTGGCGGTTGATGATGTTTGCTCTGACATTGAGCCCCTCGTCCCGGAATGGCCCCTCTAGAACAGGGTCGTCCTCCTCATCTTGGAGGAAGTCTTGGGGCACCTGGATGGCCTGCAGAATCCCAGCCCGCTGAGCAATGTTATGCAGGACGCTGCAGGCTATAACGATCTTCGCCACCTTACTAGGGCTGTATTGGAGGGCTCCTCCAGACCTGTCTAGGCATCATTACCACATTTTGAAGAGCCCAAACATCCTCTCCACTACAGTCCTAGTCCGCTTGTGTACCAGATTGTAGTGCATCTGGGCCTCGTCCGTGGGGTTACGCAACGGCGTAATGAGCCAAGGCTGGCTCATGTAAACCGAATCACCTATAAATAATGAACATAACAAAATATCAAATATTAAAAATATAGTTAAAATCTTTATATTAAAATACAATTCATTTGTGTACATGAAAATCCTCTAAAATAGACATTTGCTGAAAGACAATTAGATGGTTGAAGCGCATTCTATATCTGCACATTTAAGCAAGGACATGCTACCTATGCATATTTTGCATAAATGAGACATTTGCTAAAAGAGAAAGAAATGGTTAAATTGCATCCTAGATCTGCACATTAAAGCTAGGACATGCTACATATCTGTTTGGAGCTAAAACTAGACATTTGCGGAAAGAGACAATTAAATGGTTAAAGCGCATTCTATATCTGCACATTTAAGCAAGGACATGCTACCTATGTGTATTTCGCATAAACAAGACATTTGCTAAAAGAGAAAGAAATGGTTAAATTGCATCCTAGATCTGCACATTAAAGCTAGGACATGCTACATATCTGTTTGGAGTTAAAACTAGACATTTGCTGAAAGAGACAATTACATGGTAAAAGCGCATCCTATAGCTGCACACTTTGCACATTACAAAAACACAACTGTTTTTGAACATTACAGTGGCAATTGTCTAACTAATTAACCATGTTGTGCACAAGAACATTAAGAACATCGTAAAGGATAATGAACTGTTCGCGATTGAGCCTGTACTTGTCATAAACCTCGAAGTCGCTCATGTTCTCCAAGGTGGGCCTCACCCTGTGAACAGGAGGACCTCTAACCAGACGAGCCCTTTTCTCTCTTGGAGACGCCGAGCCCGCCTGATTCTATTGTACGCCACTCATGCAACAGCACCAGCAGCAACTAACTGCAGATCATCCATATTTGCCAAGCTAAGCAGAACAGAGCCAAACAGCAGAGCAAACACACAAGGAGTAACAAGGTATGCAAAAACATAAAAGCGATTTGATACAATGTTGATCACAAGGGATGCTTTGGCCATGCTGTTTGGGGGATTTATAGTGCAATATGCCCAATAGTAGCGTGTTCGTAATGATTGGTGATTGTATACACTTTATTGTATGTGACCGGCGCGAATGCTTTTAAAGTGGGCGGTTTTTAAGGTGTTTGCTGAAATTTTGTTTTCCCCCAATGAATCGTAATGTGAAAGTGTAAAATGTAACATATACAGTGCATCTTCGTAATGTTTTTCCATATGCGTAATAAATACTTATTAAACGCGATTTTATAGTAAAAAGCACACGTCCACGCTAACATGAATGAAAGTGCATACTTGTGTATAATGTGCATAGACATGGTATAGAATCAGATCGATCAATGTTGCTGCAATATTGCTTAAAAACGATAAAGTAATTGCTGACATCTGTAATCTTCTATATATAAGTGATTGGCGAGATGTCAATATTTTACGCGTCCCATTAAAATCGTAATAACAATGAAGATCTTCCGGCTGACATCTATAATATTGTATATACTGTATAAGTGATTTGCGAGATGTCAATATTGTACCTGTCCCATTGAAATCGATATAATAATGATCTTCCAAACTCTTGTTTACGTATATGTAAAATTGTAGTATTGAGTGAGAAACATCTGAAAGGGGTGGTACAGTCCTAATGCTGTAATCTGAATGGTTGAAGCTTATAATGACATCAACATATTAGCAACCGCAACCTGCCTGTCTGTAATCTGTTCTAATGATCTGTTATTATTGTACGTAATTCCTAATGGTATATTATGAGTGAATCGTGATGTTAAAGGGACACTAAATCCATAATTGATGTTTTGTGATTCTGAGAGAGAATCCAATGTTAAGCAACCTTCCTATGTAGTTGTATGATGCAAATGTATTCATTGTTTATATGTGTTTTTTGGCCAGAATATCAATGCACATTATGAGGGAATGGCCAAAGTCATGTATGTGCATCCATTAATGATCATGTGTTGAGCCTATGTAGATATGCTGTTCATCCAAGCATATGAGTTGAATAAATTAAATGTTCTAATAGAGGTAAATGAGACGTGTTTACAGTCGTCTACTGTTTGTGAATAATGAAATGTAAAAATTATTTTTCTGTCCGTTTAAATATGATGTAATTTTTAAAAGTGATTTTGTATTGGTGATGGTGATTTGTAGTTGATGTAATGTAATTTCCTTTAAGAATTTGATGTTGGAGTAAATTTAAAAGCCATAACTCCATAGGGAAATAGTAATTTCTTGATCTATTTGTCATAGCGGGACTAACGCAAGAAAGAATGAATTATTACCATAATTGTTACGCTGGTATTACGAGTTTTAAAGTCTACGTATTTTGCGTTTGTTAGGTAAATCTGCCTGTCGCATGCACGAGCACGTCTTCCCCATAGAAGTCAATGGAGGAGAAAAATTTGTTGAGAAATACAATCCAACACTTGTTTTGAGCGTAAAGTGAGTGACGTCATGTTCTTGTGTGAAAAAGTAGCTAAATCGTGTTGATTTCCTAATAAAAATCTGATTTGTGTAGGTAATGTGCTGTATATTGTTTGTATGTATCGATTAGTGTATGTATGTGATAATATTTGTAGTTAGATGTAGCTATATGAGTGTATTTTCCCGTCTGTCTATGTAAGTCAATGTAAAATGTATTTGTGTGGCTTTTTTTTCAAACACCCGAGATCTTGTAACTTTGATCCGTTCTATTTTGACATGAAAATGTAAAATCTAAAAAAATAAATATTGTGTAGTGTTTGTATGAGTGTAAGTGTACTTTGTGTAATGTTTTTGAAGTGATTTGTGGATGTTTTTGTTAGCGGTATATGATTAACTACTGGGTCTGGGTTTACGTTATGGATTTGAGCGGAGATGGATATTTTTGTTGCGTTACAGAAACTCGTAATACCAGCGGTAGAGAAAAAGCAGCATTAGGAGGCTTTTTCATGCATAACGCACAACTCGTAATCTAGCTGATTGTTTCTAAACATTCTACATCACTTTATTAATTCACTTCTGACTTATCAAACAACTTCCCAATAGTAGTTATTTAGTCGATAGTGATACATTCACCATTTAAAGGTATATTACCTTGATAATGTAGTCCTGCAGTTGTCGTCCACCAAATAGTTTGGTGTCAAACATTACATATTACTAAGCCCAAAATCATGGATCCAGCGGAACTCCCTAGCCATGTTTACTCACTATCTCAACATGTTGATTTATTAGCCCAAGGGCTCAGAGAACTGCAGTTTGAAAATCAGAGTTTGTGTAACATAATTAAGGACTCAATGGAATCAAAGGAAATACCAGAGCCCCATGTTTGCCCCCCAACAAAGTTTGATGGAGACAGAACCCAATTCAGGCAAATAAAAAATGCATGTACCTTTGTCTTTACACTCAATGGGTTTGTTATATGAAAATAAACAGCTCACTGCTGAAACAAAAATGAGAAATCTCAAACAAGGCAGGAGAACTGTTGAAGATTATATAAGAGACTTCAAAAGATACTCTACAGATTCGAAGTGGAATCAAATAGCTTTAAAAAACCAGTTCCGTTCTGGACTTTCTGATCCAGTAAAGGATGAAATTGCCAGAGTCAACCTTCCTGACACATTTGATGCACTTATCAACCTAAGTATTCAGATAGACCGCAGGCTACGTGAACGCAAGTCAGAAAGAGAATCCTATGAGAGCACGTACAGAACCGGACATCCATCCTCTCCACCAGTATCTAGTTCTACAGAAGTGCCTATGGATGTAGGTTTTAACAAGGGTCCTTTAAACCCAGAAGAGAGATCTAGGAGAAGAAATAAAAACCTCTGCATGTACTGTGCATCTCCTAACCATAGAGTAAATGAGTGTCTTATCCTGCAGAAACAAAAGAAGAGTAAGTTTAAACCTCATAAAATCTGTTTGACTTCAAAGTTAACGCATCTTATTGTATGTTAAGTCTCTCTTTACAGTGGGATCATCATCAACTGAATACTGAAGCTATTGTAGAGCAGGTGCCTACAGCAATTTCATAGATCTAAGCATTGTAACCAAGAATAACATTCCACTGATTGTTAAATCTTCACCTGTCTTAATACATGTTATTGATGGTACACAGATTCATTCTGGTCCGATTACACATAATACAGTGCCATTAATAGTAAAGACTTCATCAGGACACACTGAATGTATGTTTTTTATGTCATTCCTTCACCCTTATTCCCCATAGTCTTAGGTTTAGAGGTGGCTGAAAAATCACCAACCTACTATTAACTAGAAACAACTACAAATCAATTTGGATTCGTAATACTGTTATACTACCTGCTATCCTCACTCCTCTATACTACAGATCACATAATTCATACTCCCAGAAGAATACTCAGAGTTTCATGACGTATTCAGCAAAAAAAGAGGCAGAGTCTTAACCCCCTCATCGAATTTATGACTGCCCTATTGAATTACAACAGGATCCACAATACCGTATGGGCATATCTATCCACTTTCAGATCCTGAGCTTTCTCACCTAAAATCATATATTGACAAAAACTTGAGTAAAGGTTTCATTATACCATCAACTTCCCCTGCAGGAGCAGGAATCTTTTTTTGTAAGGAAAAGGATAACACTCTCAGATCGATAATAGACTTTCGAGAATTGAACAAAAGAACCATTAAAAAACAATACCCACTCCTATTGACACCCGAACTTATTGAACATTTACATAATGCAAAAATTTACACTAAATTGGATTTAAGGGGAGCCTTCAACCTTATCAGAATACGTGAAGGTGATAAATGGCTTACAGCTTTCAGGACTCGCTACAGCCTATTTGAGTATTTGGTCATGCCGTTTGGGCTCTGTAATACCCCAGGAACTTTCCAAAACTTTATAAATGACATCTTTAGAGATCTACTCAATGTATGCTTGGTAGTATACCTTGATGACATCCTCATTTATTCTAATTCTCTTCAAGAACACATTATTCATGTCAGATGGGTCCTCTCCAGATTACGCACGCACCAATTATATGCTAAACCAGTAAAATGTCTGTTTCATGTACAAGAAATTTCCTTCCTTGGTTATCACATAGGTCCATCTGGTATCCAAATGGAAAAGAATAATGTACAAGCGATTATAGATTGGCCTACACCTAAGAATAAGAAGGATATACAATGATTTCTTGGATTTGCTAATTATTACCACAAATTTATTAAAAAATTCTCATCTATCACCAAACCTCTCAGTCGCTTGACTAGTAATACAACTTCTTTCCATTGGACACAACAGGCTCAGTTAACCTTTGATTCTTTAAAAAACAGGTTCACAGAAGCTCCCATTCCTCATTTTCCAGATTCAACTCTGCTATATATATACTAAAGGTGGATGCATCCGAGTATGCTATCGGGGCAGTGTTATCACAAAGGAGATCTTTCTCCGAACATATTCATCCTGTAGCCAGTCTTTCCAAGGTAATGAGTACAGCCAAGTTGAACTATCCCATAGGGGAAAAATAATTACTCGCAACCAAACTCTCTCTAGAACATTGGTAACATCTCTTAGAAGGAACTCAACATCCTATTTTAATTTACACTGATCAAAAAATTTGGAATACCTCCGAACGAATAAAACATTAAGTGCACGACAAGTTAGATGGAGTCTATACTTCTCTAGGTTCCATTATGTTCCAAAAATGGGGAGGCAGATGCTCTGTCTCAAGAAGATAAAAGACCCAACACTAACAATTCTCCTTCTACAGGGATTCCATTAGAAAATTTTATTGGTATAACCACTGAACATACTGAAATACTAAAGGAAGAACAAAGATTGGATTCCCTGTTACCTACACATAAACTACAACTACAATCCGATGGATTATATTATTTCAAGGGACATCTTTACATTCCTAAAACCCTAACATCCATCATTATGAAAGAAATACACGACTCTCCTTTAGCTGGGCATCCAGGTATACAAAAAACCTAGCTAGGAGAAACTTTTGGTGGCCTTTAATGTAATAATCAATAGCCAAGTATGTATAGTCATGCCCGATATGCACAGTTTCTAAGTCAGGAAAAAGAAAACCTTATGGCCTTTTGATGTTTTTACCAGTCCCTTCCAGACCATGGAATCACCTTGGCATGGATTTCATTGTGGATTTGACGAATTCTGACAACCAAAACACCAAACTTGTAGTAGTCGATCTGTTCACGAAGATGTCACATTTTTTTCCCTACAGAAAACTTCCTACCTTTGCCGAAACTGCTCAATTATTTCTTATACACATTGTGAAATTGCATGGTGTTCCTGCTATAATCACAACTGATCGTGGAACACAGTTCATATCTAAATTTTGGAAGGAACTCTGCAAATCCTTATAGATAGGACAACGTTATAGCACATCTTTCCACCCACAGGCTAACGGGCAAACTGAAAGGGTGAACCAATGGCTTGAGACGTACCTACGCTGTTATTGCTCTTTCCAACAGGATAATTGGGCATCTCTTCTTCCCATGGCAGAGTATGCGTATAATAACACCATCAACTCCTCAAGAAAATTAACACCCTTCTTTGCAAACTTTGGTTATCATCCTTCATTCAACTTAAGTTTTCAAGGTACATTCACCTGCCCACAGGTAGAAGATCTTAACAATAGCATTAAACAAAATTTCTGTATTCTCTCAGAGAATATACAGAATGCTCAACTGATTAAGAAAAAACTATATGACACCAGACGTCATCCAGCACCTCCTTATGTCATTGGAGACCGTGTATGGTTGTCCACGAAAAATCTAAAACTTCAGATACCAAGCAAGAAGTTGGGTGGTCTGTTGGACCTTTTGAAATTACTAAAATCATCAACACTAATGCAGTTACTCTTTGACTCCCACCTACCTACCGTGTACACTCCACTTTCCACGTCTCCTTGTAAAAACCTTACATCTCAACTCGTCTACAGGATTCTCATTCCCAACCTTCCATCAAGACTTCTTCGGAATAAGTGTATGAGGTTCAAACTGTATTTGACTCAAGGATTTTGAGAGGTCGTCTACAATACCTGATTATATGGAAGGGCTATCCTCCTGAGGACGATTCTTGGGAACCCTCAACCAATTTGAATGGCCCTCATCCAGTTTCATTGTTTCATAGACATCATCTGGACCGACCGAAGCCTGAAGCGTATGAGCCGCTTCCTTGAGGTGAGGGATATGTCATGTCCGGTTTCTATATTTGCTGTAATACCCCTTTAAGACTTTTCTATAAATGTACCTTTCCCCTGCACACAGGTGCGTAGTAATTTGAATCATGATAAGACTCTCTCTGCAGCCTCACACATTCATCTCACTTTACAAGCTCCTAGCAAGTATTCCACCTTTCTTTTCTCCCTGCATTTGACTTATTTTACTGAACCAGTAAATCTATAGTCTTTAGACTCACTGTATATATTGAGCACCAACCTTAGCCTTGACCTCTGCTGTACATACTGTTCTGGCTCACCCCAGGTTGTGACTCCACATCAGAGTTAGAGGTAAAGATACAAATTATATTAGCACCAATCTGTTTTGTTCCGGATTGTTTACCGCATTATCTGCACACAAATCAAACAACCTGTTTGCCTGTCAGCTCCTGCATAACACTACAGGTTTCACAGATTGCTTAGCAATCAATCTAGGGTGTATGCTGCCAAAAGTAATATGATACATCTGGATAACCTTTCTCAAATCTGTTTATGTTTATCAGCTCTTACATGACATAAATGACCTAGATATTAGTTCTGCAGTTGCGATCCTCATCAGAAATTATTTAAGTTGAGATAATATTACACTTTTTTGGGACACTTTGTTTCCAAACATTCTACATCCCTTTATAAATTCACTTCTGACTTATCAAACCTCTTCCCAATAGTAGTAGATTGTGATACATTCACCATTTAAAGGTATATTACCTTGATAATCTAGTTCTGCAGTTGTGGTCCACCAAATAGTTTGGTGTCAAACATTACATACATAGTAAAAACAATTCACCCAACCCCCTACACAGAAAGATAAAAAGAATATTAAATAACATGATGTGAGTTCAGAAACACTACAGGAATAGGGGGACTCAAACCTACTTAAATATGTCTACTTTAGTATCAGAAATATCTAAGGTACTAAGTCCCCAATTTGAACAGGTGAAACAAGAGATTAAACATGATATAAATGGCCTTACCAATGAGATTAGACAATTTGCATCCAGACTAACGGAAGCTGAAAACAGAATATCCGATATTGAGGACAGAATTAATATGCAGGATAATACTAGCACAGCGCATAATAAGACTTTACTATTACTTCAGGAGTGGAGATCTGGAGGACCACTCCAGATGCAATAACTTAAGAATTATTGACCTGCCATTATCACTTGAGTTTCAGGACCTTATGCATTTTTTGATACTTCAATTACCTCAACTTTTGGGAATGGTTCCGTTATCTCATCCAATACTAGCTGAGAGAGTTCACAGAATGGGTCCAATACGCAAAATCTCAGATGGTGCTCTCAAGCCTAGATCTGTTGTACTAACATTTTTAGACTTCCAAGATAAAATCAATTATCTCAAATTTTACAGAAAGATTAACCCACTCTTGATAAACCAACAGAAAATTATGATATTTCACGTCTTTTCAATGGAAACTCTCACTAAAAGGAAAGAGATATCTCCAGATTGTTCAAAACTCGTAAAAGCCATTTATGATGTAAGATTAGTATACCCTGCGAAACTGATAGTCTTGATAGATGGGGTCACATTTATATTAAATAATGTTGCAGAAGCTTTTTAGTAAAACGCATAAAATAGAAAAATTATATATTGAGGATTTTACTGAAATCTCTACCAGCTGAGAAATGGAATTGAATATACACATTGTAAAATATCTTTTTTGTGGTTTGGTTTTGCTTTGTATATTCATTTTTCATTTTTATTTATTTTTGGTTGTCAATAAGTTTAAGACTGATAGTACCTTGTTGGGGGGTCGTGGGGTCGGGGTATCCCTTTCCCCTTTATTTCTTTTTGCTCTCTCCCCCTTTTTATTAGATGTACTGGATTATATGTATGTATATGGATTCTCTTAGACTTTTTATCCTGGAACGTAGGTGGCATCACCTCTTCAATCAAAAGGAAGGCTGCCATTAGGCAATTAGGCTCTCATAAACCTGACATAGCCATGATTCAAGAAATCCATTTAAACAAAACTGAGGCAGATAAATTAAGATCTAAATGGGTGGGCAAGGTAATAGCCACACCATGTGGAGGCAGGAAAAGAGGTGTTGTGATCCTTATTAATAAAAATACAGAATATAAAATAATCGCAAGTGAAATAGACCCTGGGGGGCGATTCCAAATTCTCAAGATTAAAATCGGGCAGACAATGTTCTTTTTGTGTAACACATATGGGCCTAAAGTAGTGGATAAAAAAGAGTGATTTGGCACTGAAACTAATGACATATATTGGGCAGAACCTAATAGTAGCAGGGGACATGAGCTAACTGCCATGTCTAATCTAGACAGATGCAATAAGATCAAGTTAAATGGAAGAGACAGAAAAGTGCGAATACTGCAGAGCTTTTGTAATAAACTTGGGCTTAATGATATCTGGTGCACCCAAAATCCAGATTAGAAATCCTTTACATGTGTATCTAAATGTTATCAATCACTTTCGAGGATAGATATGTTTTTGGTGGCAGAAACCCTGATTGGTACAGAGATTAAAGCAGATAACCTTTGAGTGCTAAGCACTTTCCAACCTGGGTGCTAAGATTTTTTAATGTTTTTTTAATTTTTTTTAACAATTTTTTTTTTAACTTTTTTTTTTATTTTTTTCACTGTTGGAAAGGTTACCTTTCCAATGGTGGGTCTTGGGAGTCTGTAGCTGCTTAGATGCCTGAGATACAGGCTTCTAAGCAGCATGCCCCCTGCTCCTACACTTAACATTGTTAAGTATAAATAAAGTTGCGCTGTGACGTCGTCACGTTATTGCGCGTGACGTCACCATGCAAAACAGGAAGCCCCAGCAATGACTGTCACTCTACAGGCACGATCTCTGGGGTAGGAGCTGGTGGGAGCCCCTAGATCTCCCTCAAGGTGGGAGAGTGCTAGTGATGGCTCTGAGCCATGATTAGCACCAGAGTGGGAAACTCTGTGACGGCTCAGAGCCGTCATTAGCACTCAAAGGATTAAAGATGTTATTTAGTCTGACCATGCTATTGTTTCACTGGCATTTGGTGTCCAGTCACTATGCCCCTCCAATAATATCAGTTTTTTCCCCCTAAATACCTAGTACATGATATCCATTTTTTAAAATTGGTTAAAAATTAAATGGAGGGAATTTTATGACTTTAACTCTGCTTATCTTGAGAAAACGAAAATATTCCGGGGAATTGCTAAAGCAGTATTACGGGTTATAATAAGGCTTATACGTGCTACTTAAAAACAAATTTAAGTAAAAGGAAATACAATTAGCTAATTGCGTTAAAATTGTTATAATGCCAAGGGGGGCGAATTATCATTGTGCGAGCAGACATGATCCGATATTGCGGATCATGTCCGCCACACATCGATAAATGGCGACAGCATACGCTGTCGGCATTTATCATTGCACCAGCAGTTCTGGTGAACTGCTGGTACAATGCCGCTCCCCGCTAGCAGGGGGTGTCAATCATCCCAATCGTATTGGATCGGGTTGATTTCTGGCGATGTCTGTCCGCCGCCTCAGACCAGACAAACACGTTATGGAGCAGCGGTCTTTTGACCGCTGCTTCATAACTTCTGTTTCCGGCGATCCTGAATGCTTGCCAGAAACACGGGGGTTCAAGCTCCAGACGGAGCTTGATAAATATGGCCCTATGTCTCTAACCGTAGTAAACCCTTATGGCTTAGCTATACAAAAGCAAAAGCGCAGAAAGACATTTTCTTAAAACAAAAGATTTCCCAAGAAGAGATAAGACCTAGAGCAATATATGGGGGGCATTATGGCAGATAAGCTAAATACCTAGAAGAATTACTAAATCTAAAGCTAAAAATACGATCCCTGTTATTAAAAGTGGTCAAGAAAGATTTACTAATAATGTAGATATCCAAAAAAATTATAAAGCTGATTTACCTGACCAAGAGCAGAAAAATCTTTTTTGGGAAAGGTACTTCCTAAACTCTCTCAAGAAATATTGCAGCAAATAAATCAACCAATTTCTATTCAAGAAATATGTGAGAGGATTCAAAACGCTCAATTAAATAAAGCTCCTGATCCTGACTCTCTACCGATTGAGTTTTACAGAATATTACAAGATCAATCTGTGCCTATACTTTGTAAATTGTTCAATCTATATTTTGTTAATAATGTATCTTGTTCATCCTATTTTGTGGCCTCAAAGTGTGGCCAATCTCATTATTAAATGCAGATTACAAATTGTTATCATCAATTATTGCTTAAAGGCTAAAACCTAATTTAGGGAAGATACATTTTGAGCAAGTAAGATTTATGATGGACAGGAATCCTGTCAAGAACATGCGTAAGGTTTTATTAACAATCAGCTAGATTACAAGTTTTGTGTTGCGGCTTGTAACGCTGAAAATATGGCATTTTCAGTGTTAAAACAGCACTGCAGCTATTACGAGCCTTGTCGGTATAGGTGTACCGCACACTTTTTAGCCTGTACAGCAACATCAGTCCCGCACACATAAAAATTCTGTATTTTCCTGGGATTCCCATAGCGCCGGTATTATGAGTTTTGCGATGAGGCTAAAAAGGGAGTGTTACAGCCTAAAACGACAAGATCCGAACCGCCATCTAAAGTCAGTAGTTATGAGTGTTACGCTACAAAGCTGTAACATAAAATTCATGACTAAAGTGTTGCAAAGTACACTAAACACCCATAAACTACCTATGAACCCCTAAACCGAGGCCCTCCCGCATCGCAAACACTATGATAAATTTATTAACCCCTAATCTGCCGCTCCCGACATCGCCGCCATTAAAAAAATGTATTAACCCCTATTCCGCTCCCCAACATCGTCACCACTATACTAAAGTTATTAACCCCTAATCCTCCGCCCTCCCACATCAAAAACACTATTTAAATATTATTAACCTCTAATCTGCCATCCACCCACACCACCGCTATAATAAACCTATTAACCCCTAAACCGCAAGCCCCCCACAACGAAATATACTAAAATGAATTATTAACCCCTAAACTGAAAGCCCCCCACAATGAAATAAACTAATTTAAACTAGTAACCCCTAAACCTAACGACCCCCTAACTTTATATTAAAATTACAATTTCCCTTAAATTAAATTAAAACTTACCTGTCAAATTAAAAAAAATAATTTTAAACTTACAATAAAACTATTATAATTTTTAAACTAAAATGAAACTAACTACCAATAAATAAAACTAAACTATCAATAAAAAATCCTGACATTACTCTAAAAATTTCAAAAAATATCTAATTACAAAAAAAAACAACTAACTAAATTACAAAAACAAACAAACACTAAATTACGAAAAATAAAAAACAAATTATAAAAAATAAAATCAGCCAATAGGATTTAAGCAGCTCTAATTTAAGCAGCTCTAATTTAAATTAGCCGATAGAATGAGAGCTGCTTAAATCCTATTGGCTGATTTGAACAGCCAAAAGGATTTTAGCAGCCCTAATTCCTATTTGCTGATTCAAAATTTTTAGCCAATAGGAATGCAAAGGACACCATCTTGAATCAGGTCCCTTTCATTGGAGATTTAGTGTACGGCGGAGACCGTATGAAGAGGATGTTCTGTGCCGGATGTCTTCAGGGTGGACCCGCTCCGTGCCTCCGGGATTAAGATAGAAGATGCCGCCTGGATGAAGATTGAAGAAGCTGCCTGGATGAAGACTTCTCTCCGCTTGGATCAGGACGTCGCCGCCAGGATAAAGATTGAAGAGGCCGCTCGGATGAAGACTTCCCCGGGATGAAGATAGTTTAAGCGGGACTTTTAAGGGCCATTGGTAGTTTATTGTTGGCTAGGTTTTTTTTTTATTTTGGGTGAGCTTTTTTATTTTGATAGGGCCCTTAAAAGGGCCCTTAAAAGGGCCTTTGTAGGGCATTGCCCAGAGATAAACAGCTATTTTACTAAAAAAATAATAATACTAACACCCCCTAACACTACACATTACATAAAATAACAAACAAATTAAAAAAATAGAAAAGAATTACACATAATCTAATAGCCCTATCAAAATAAAAAAGCCCACCCAAAATAAAAAAACCCTTAGCCTACAATAAACTACCAATGTCCATTAAAAGGGCCTTTTGTGGGGCATTGCCTCAAAGATATCAGCTCTTTTACCTGTAAAAAAAATACAAACACCCCCAACAGTAAAACCCACCACAAGCCCACCCAACCCCCCAAATAAAATAACTATCTAAAATAATCTAAGCCCATGAAAATGGCATTTGTACGGGAATTGCTCTTAAAAGGGCATTTAGCTCTTTTACTGCCCAGACCCTAACCTAACCCCGCCACCCAATAAAGCCTTAAAAAAGCCTAACACTAACCCCCTGACGATCCACTTACAGTTTTTTAAGTCCCGTTTGAACGATCTTCATTCCGGTGAAGTCTTCATCCAGGCGGCCTCTTTAATCTTCATCCCGGCAGAAAGTCCTGATCCAAGCGGAGAGAAGTCTTCATCCAGGCAGCCTCTTCAATCTTCATCCAGGCGGCATCTTCTATCTTGATCCCAGAGGCGCGGAGCGGGTCCATCCTGAAGACATTCGGCGCGGAACATCCTCTTCATATGGTCTCCGCCGTACACTGAATCTTTAATGCAAGGGATGAGATTCAAGATGGCATCCCTTGCATTCCTATGGGCTGAACATTTTGAATCAGTCAATAGGAATTAGGGCTCTTAAAATCCTATTGGCTATTCAAATCAGCCAATAGGATTTAAGCAGCTCTAATTTAAGCAGCTCTAATTCAAATTAGCTGATAGAATGAGAGCTGCTTAAATCCTATTGGCTGATTTGAACCGCCAAAAGGATTTCAGCAGCCCTAATTCCTATTGGCTGATTCAAAATTTTTAGCCAATACGAATGCAAGGGATGCCATCTTGAATCAGGTCCCTTTCATTGGAGATTCAGTGTACAGTGGAGACCGTATGAAGAGGATGTTCTGCGCCGAATGTCTTCAGGATGGACCCGCTCCGTGCCTCCGGGATCAAGATAGAAGATGCCGTCTGGATGAAGATTGAAGAAGCTGCCTGGATGAAGACTTCTCTCCGCTTGGATCAGGATGTCGCCGCCAGGATAAAGATTGAAGAGGCCCTCTGGATGAAGACTTCCCCGGGATGAAGATCGTTTAAGCGGGACTTCAAAAACTGTAATTGGATCGTCAGGGGGTTAGTGTTAAGCTTTTTTAAGGGTTTATTGGGTGGGTTTTATTTTTTAGGTTAGGGCCTGGGCAGTAAAAGAGCTAAATGCCCTTTTAAGAGGAATGCCCATACAAATGCCCTTTTCAGGCATTTTTCAGTTATTTTAGATAGTTATTTTATTTGGGGCAGTTGGTTGGGTGGGTGGTGGGTTTTACTATTGGGGGGTGTTTGTATTTTATTTTACAGGTAAAAGAGTTGATATCTTTGGGGCAATGCCCCACAAAAGGCCCTTTTAAGGGCCATTGGTAGTTTATTGTTGGCTAGGTTTTTTTTATTTTGGGTGGGCTTTTTTATTTTGATAGGGCTATTAGATTAGGTGTAATTCTTTTTTATTTTTTGAATTTGTTTGTTATTTTGTGTAATGTATAGTGTTAGGGGGTGTTAGTATTATTATTTTTTTAGTAAAAGAGCTGTTTATCTCAGGGCAATGCCCTTCAAAAGGTCCTTTTATTTTGGGGTGAGTTTATTTTTTTAAGGGTATTAGAATAGGATTAATCTTTATTTTTTTGGATAAAAGATTGGAGAAAACCTATCTAAAAAACCTAAGCCCCCCATTGCCCTGAAAAGGGCATTTGTATGGGCATTGCCCTTAAAGGGGCATTTAGCTCTTTTTCAGCAAAAAGTCCCTAACCTAAAATTAAAACCCACCCAATAAACCCTTAAAAAAACCTAACACTAACCCCCGAAGATCCATTTACAGTTTTTGAAGACCGGACATCCATCCTCATCCAAGCGGCAGAAGTCCTCAGCGAAGCTGGCAGAAGTCTTCATCCAAGCGGGCAGAAGTCTTCATCCAGACGGCATCTTCTATCTTCATCCATCCGGCGTGGAGCGGCTCCATCTTCAAGACATCCGGTGCGGAGCATCCTCTTCTTCCGACGTCTCTTGCAGAATGAAGTTTCCCTTTAAATGACGTCATCCAAGATGGCATCCCTTACAAAAAAACCTGTAATACCAGCGTTACTTTAGGTGAGCGGTGAGGGAAAACTGTGCGTTCACACCTCACCCCTGTTACCGCAAAACTCGTAATCTAGGTGTATAACTTTGCACCTATACTTAAAATTGCGGTAGATTGGATCACAGAGAAGGAGTATATCTCCTTTCTCCAATGTGAATCCAATATGATTGCCCCAATGGATTTAAAAGCAATTCTTTATTGACCCTTGTCAGTTTTACCACCAGAGGTTTCAAACTTATTAACAGTTTATAACGTAATCAAAGCCTGGTAGAAATATTGTTAAAAATTTAAAGATCACCATATTTTTCGAAATTTTTTCCAATCCAAGGTAATCCAGATTTTACACCTGGTATCTTCAATAAAGTATTTGGAAATTGGAAGAGCAAGAGGTTAAGATGGGTAATACAACTGGTGAGGACTGATATGTCGATATAATCATTTGATAATATTCGTACAAGGTTTGGATTAACTAACAAAAATTTCTTTATGTATTTGCAAATCAGACACTACATTACTGATTTGAAAAGTAGATATGATATGAACGAAACTCTGGGATTACTCTCTACTAGAATTAGGCTATTCCAGGAAGGGATATAGAGGCCTATCTATCAAGCCGTCAACTGTGCTGCATTCGACGGCACCAATACGCTCACCTAACATCGCCTAACATTGCGGCCGCGGACCTGAATATGCTCTCCTTATTTATAAAAAGCTGTCAAAAAGCCAATAGGATTGAGCTTGCATTATATTGGCTGATTGGAATAGCCAATAGAATGCAAGCTCAATCCTATTGGCTGATTGGATCAGCCAATAGGATGAAAGCTCAATCCTATTGGCTGATTGCAACAGCCAATATGATTTTTTCCACCTTAATTCCTATTGGCTCATAGAATTATATCAGCCAATCGGAATGTAAGGGATGCCATCTTGGATGACATCATTTAAAGGGAAACTTCATTCTGCAAGAGACGTCGGAAGAAGAGGATGCTCCGCGCCGGATGTCTTGAAGATGGAGCCGCTCCACGCCGGATGGATGAAGATAGAAGATGCCGTCTGGATGAAGACTTCTGCCCGCTTGGATGAAGACTTCTGCCGGCTTCGCTGAGGACTTCTGCCGCTTGGATGAGGATGGATGTCCGGTCTTCAAAAACTGTAAATGGATCTTCGGGGGTTAGTGTTAGGTTTTTTTAAGGGTTTATTGGGTGGGTTTTAAATTTAGGTTAGGGACTTTTGGCTGAAAAAGAGCTAAATGCCCCTTTAAGGGCAATGCCCATACAAATGCCCTTTTCAGGGCAATGGGGAGCTTAGGTTTTTTAGATAGGTTTTTATTTGGGGGGTTGTGTGGGTGGTGGGTTTTACTGTTGGGGGGTGTTTGTATTTTATTTTACAGGTAAAAGAGCTGATTTCTTTGGGGCAATGCCCTATTAAGGGCCATTGGTAGTTTATTGTAGGCTAGGGTTTTTTTTATTTTGGGGGGGCTTTTTTATTTTGATAGGGCTATTAGATTAGGTGTAATTAGTTTAAATATTTGATAATTTATTTTTTATTTTGTGTAACTTAGTGTTTTTTATTTTGTGTAACTTAGTTGTTATTTTTTTGTAACTTAGTAATTCTTTATAGTAGGATTAAACTTGAGTAGGGTTAGGCTTTTAAATATGTAATATAGTTAATTTAATTGTTAGTTTAATGTAATTTTAGTATAATAGTTAGGGTAGATTAATTAATAGTTTAATTTAGTTTAATGTAATTTTAGTATAATAGTTAGGGTAGGTTAATTATTAGTTTAATATAGTTTAATTTAATTCTAAAGGTAAGTTTTAATTTATTATAAGATAGGGATGAGGTAATTATAATGTAAAGTTAGCGGGTTGTTAGGTTTAGGTTTTAATAGCTTAATTTATTTTATGGTGATGTGGGGGGCTGGCGGTTTAGGGGTTAATAGGTTTAGTAAGTGGTAGTGATGTGGGAGGCCAGGGGTTTAGGGGTTAATACATTTAATTAGTTGCGGTGGGGTTCCGGGAGCGGCGGGATAGGGGTTAATACTTTTATTTAGTTGCGGCAGGGTCCGGGAGTGGCGGGATAGGGGTTAATACATTTATTTAGTTGCGGCGGTGTAGGGGAGCGGCGGGATAGGGGTTAATAACATTATGTAGGTGGCGGCGATGTCAGGGAGGCAGATTAGGGGTGTTTAAACTCGGGGTTTATGTTAGGGTGTTAAGTTTAAACATAACTTTTATTATAGCATAGAAATCAATGGGATATCGGGCAGCAGTGAACATAAGCATTTGCTGCTTTCAGACTCCCATTGATTCCTATGGCATCCCCGGCCTCCAGGGTGGCGGATTGAAAACCAGGTACGCTGGGCCGGAATAGTGGCGTGCGTATCGGTTAGAAGTTTGATAACTTGCAAAAGTTGTCAGATAGTGCCGAATTTGTATTCGGAACATCTGTAATGACGCAAGCATCGATCTGTGTCGGATTGAGACCGACGGATCGTATGTTACCTCACAAATTTCAACTTTTGCTGGTCTGTAGGCTTTGATAAATGGATTGAATCAGGCTCGCAAAATTACGCTGCGGAATTCCAGCGTATTTGCGGTTGACTGCTTGATAAATATCCCTCATTCTCTATCGCTACTTCCTATGTTATACTAAATCTTTTTGCTAGCTCCAAACAATTGAATTATTTACAACTTAAATGGCTAAAATATTTCCCCAATATTACCACTCAGGATATTTAAGATAGTATTAAAATTATAAATCAAACATGGATCGCGACACCTTGGCGAAAATCACATATAAAATTGATATATGATGTATATATAACTCCCAAGAAATTGTCTAAATGGTATTAAAAACCTGTCTACTGTACAAGATGCAATGCCCCACGTGTAGATATATTTCACTGCTTTTGGTCCTGTCCAAAAAATTCTCAACTTTAGGCTAAAATAAGTTACTGGATCAATTCAAGACTCCTATTGGAGCTTGAAATATCAGCTTATAATATGTTTTTTTTTTTAAATTAAATATATGGGTGTTTATAAAATTTACAGAGTTTAAGGAAGCTGTAATTTTGCAATTAACAATGGAACAAAGCAATTTACAAAACCCCAGCAATTTTTAACTAAAATCTTTTTTTAAGAAATGGTTTGTCATAATTGAATCTCTCCCAGAATCCTCTCAAGTACAATTGATTTCTTAACTCAGACTACATCCAGCAAAATATTTATGTAGGACACTTTCCCATCCTATAGTCGGGATGATTAGCCTCCCTTCCCCCCCAACAAGGTTTAAAATGTATATGGCATATACAAGCTTAGGTAATCTTGAAGTATAATTAAAATGTCCATTTATATGCTAAGAATTGTATGTTTAGTGTTAAATTGAAATAAGTGACAAATATACAATGTGATTTTGGTATAAATATATATGTATATATAGGTGAAACTAGAAAAATTAGAATATCGTGCAAAAGTTAATTTATTTCACTAATGCAACTTAAAAGGTGAAACTAATATATGAGATAGACTCATTACATGCAAAGCAAGATAGTTCAAGCCGTGATTTGTCATAATTGTGATGATTATGGCTTACAGCTCATGAAAACCCCAAATCCACAATCTCAGAAAATTAGAATATTACATGCAATCAATAAAACAAGGATTATAAATACCTGTAGAACAATATCGGACCTCTGAAAAGTATAAACATGCATACTGTATGTACTCAGTACTTGGTTTGGGCCCCTTTTGCAGCAATTACTGCCTCAATATGGCGTGGCATGGAAGCTATCAGCCTGTGGCACTGCTGAGGTGCTATGGAAGACCAGGATGCTTCAATAGCGGCCTTCAGCTCTTCTGCATTGTTCGGTCTCATGTCTCTCATCTTTCTCTTGGCAATGCCCCATAAATTCTCTATGGGGTTCAGGTCAGGCGAGTTTGCTGGCCAATCAAGCACAGTAATCCCATGGTCATTGAACCAGGTTTTGGTGCTTTTGGCAGTGTGGGCAGGTGCCAAGTCCTGCTGGAAAATGAAGTCAGCATCCCCCTAGAGCTCGTCTGTGGAAGGAAGCATGAAGTGCTCCAAAATCTCCTGGTAGATGGCTGCATTGACCCTGGACTTAATGAAGCACAGTGGACCAACACCAGCAGATGACATGGCTCCCCAAATCAACACAGACTGTGGAAACTTCACACTGGACTTCAAGCATCTTGCAGTGTGTGCCTCTCCATTCTTCCTCCATACTCTGGGTCCTTGGTTTCCAAATGAGATACAACATTTTCTCTCATCAGAAAAGAGGACTTTGGACCACTGAGCAATAGACCAGGTCTGTTTTTCTTTAGCCCAGGTAAGACGCTTCTGACGTTGTTTGTTGTTCAGGAGTTGCTTGACAAGAGGAATACGACATTTGAAGCCCATGTCCAGGATCCGTCTGTGTGTGGTGACTCTTGTGAAAGTCCCCAACACTTTTGAATGGCCTTTTCCTGACATTCCTCTCCAGGCTGCGGTCATCCCTGCTGCTTGTGCACCTTTTTCTTCCACACTTTACCCTTCCACATAACTTTCTATTAATGTGCTTTGATACAGCACTTTGGGAACATCCAACTTATTTTGCAATTACCCTTTGAGGCTTTCCCTCCTTATGGAGGGTGTCAATGATCGTTTTCTGCACAAATGTCAGGTCAGCAGTCTTTCCCATGTTTGTGATTCCTACTGAACCAGACTGAGAGACCATTTAAAGGCTCCGGAACCCTTTGCAGGTGCTATGGCTTAATTAGCTGATTAGAGTGGGACACTTTCAGCCTAGAATATTGCACCTTTTCACAATATTCTAATTTTCTGAGATTGTGGATTTGGGGTTTTCATGAGCTGTAAGCCATAATCATCACAATTATGACAAATCACGGCTTGAACTATCTTGCTTTGCATGTAATGAGTCTATCTCATATATTAGTTTCACCTTTTAAGTTGCATTAGTGAAATAAATGAACTTTTGCACAATATTCTAATTTTTCGAGTTTCACCTGTATATATATATACTGTATATATACACATTTATGCTTCTCCCCTTTTTTATGTTATTTGGACTCTGAAGCTGTGTTATGAACACATGGTATGTACAGCCGCTAGAAAATTGGAAGAAGATTAGGAACTTTTATGCACAAGTTATGGATTGGTATGATAACTTCAAATCATATTTGTTAAGAATCAATGACTGTTAGGCTAAAAGATAATTTGGAATATAGAATGGTGTTTTCCCTCTATGCATATATAATTTATCTGTTTGTGTTATGTATTGGAATATATTGATGTACATAGGAACAGTTGTCAATAAAAAATAAATAAAATTATGTGTTAAAAAAAAAAGACTGCTGCTTCTTAACTCCTGTTTCCGATGAGCCTGAAGGCTCGCATGGAAACAGGGTTATTCAGGGCCATTCGGCCCCTGTATTTCTGATCAATTTGATTTCATTTTAATGGAAAACAAGTGACCCTAAACTTTTGAACACTAGTGTATATACATTGGAGCCCTTCCCAGTCAAACACCTTGCCATATACCGTATCCCTTTTAAAAACCTTTTTATTAAAATTATTTATTTTCCTTAAAAAGCACACATATGAGTGTAATATTTTATTTTAATATGTTTTTAATGTATTTTGTGAACCCTTCCACTTTACTTTTAGGTCTCAATTCACGCTAAATATTATAGCGCAGTTTTGGCTTTCGCTTGAGTGCAAATTATTACTTCAAACTTGTAATACCATCGGTCGCGATATACATTGAAAGTGTAGGTTACGGTAGAGCAATGTCGGCCGTGCAAACCCTTTTCTTCTAAATGGGATTTACCATTGATTTGTAATATCAATTGTTTCGCTAATTTTAGCACGGTCCAGCATTACTGCTTTATTGTGGCCCACCCTATCATTAGAGCACAACTTGTAATCTGGCCCTATATGTTTTAGATCAAAGCCAGTCTTAAAGTACACCCCAAATTTTTCTCCCCTTTAAATTGTTCCCAATGATCCATTTTACCTGCTGTAGTATATTAAATTGTTTATAAGTAGCTCCTTTACCCCTATTTCAGCATATGAAATAGTCGATTTAGCCTGTGGTATCCCCACCTATACTAAAAGTTTTGATACTGGAGTATATGCTATTGACAGACTATGTAAACACAGCCAGCAGAAGAAATTACAGTCTCACTGGGTTGCAGGATAGTTTAAGTAATAAAATTTCCATTGTCCTTTCTAAGTATTGAGCTGTGCTTTGCAAACAGATATAAGATAAGGAAGCAAATCTGTGTGACTAAAAGTGATAACATAATGAGGTCTGATATTAGCATGAAGCTCAACCCATTGTAATAGGATGTGGTTTAAAAGCAGAAAACCAGCTAATTCATATACATAAATAAACCTGAAAATGCAAATTCTCAAACATTTTATACTCTACAGCTGGTATAACAAGTCATTGAAAATACATTAATTGGAAAACAATTTTACGTGTACTGTCCCTTTAAGTGCCAAAATATAAACACAGCCTAACGGATTGGAATGTCTTATATGTTATATTAAAAGATTATTAGCTATTATACAACACTATATAATTTAATATATGTTTAGGTGTATTATAGCTGCAGTATTATAAATATGTAATAATTGATTTATCTCCTACTAATGTACACTATTCATGTGAGTTTATTATTTATGTATTTATGTGATGCAGGAAATTAGATTTGTTGTAGTTCAAGGTCCACTGTAAAATGTATTGGGAATTAATTAGATAAGAAATTGTATGTTTTCACTCCTAACAAGCATGATATTTCATTACAAATCAATAACGGATTTCGCTAGATTCAGACAATTCACAAAAGCAAAGAGAATGTTTAAATATTCATACTGCAAAGACATTCATTTATTTTGCTCTAGTGCTTAATAATGAGGCCAATAAATAGATACATACTGTATATATGAAGTAGTTGGGTATTTTGTAAACTTTTGTTTATCATGCTGCAGCCATTGTTTATAAGTTCAACCAGTACTACCATCATAAGCCTGATTTTTTTTCAAATGATTATTATTACTTTTTGTATTTATTTATTATTTTTATTCACATTCTGTAATAAAACAATTAGAACAAATCAAGTTAATTTGCAATACAGAATTATAACAGAAGGTTTGAAAATCCATGGATTATAGATAGTCCTTAGTTAAGTGATACAAGTCTCTTTCTTGATTCTCAGAATGTTAAATCTCTCTCATATCAGAATATGTATTAAAACATCTCAATAAGGATTAAATGTCCATTTTTTTGCAAACCAAAATGACTGCAGCTACAAGCTGGTATTTAACAGTAATCAATATAACCAAAAACTAAAAAGACCTAGGGATATGTAAAACAGTTAAAAGAAACAAAGAAAATACACAGTATTGTTTCATATCATAGCCAGAACAAGTGTTGTGGATTGTTATGAGGCCGAATTATCAAATGTCTGTCGGACCTGATCCGACAGTGCGGATCAGGTCCAACAGACATCGCTGAATGCGGAGAGCAATTCGCTCTCCGTATTCAGCATTGCACCAGCAACCCACAAGAGCTGCTGGTGCAACGCCGCCCCCTGCAGAATCGCGGCCATTCGGCCGCCAGCAGGGAGGTGTCGATCAACCCGATCGTACTCGATCGAGTTGAATTGTGGCTATTCCTGTCCGCCTCATCAGAGACCGCTGCTCCATAACTTGTGTTTCTGGTGAGTCTGAAGAATCGTCAGAAACACAGGCCCACAAGCTCCATTCGGAGCTTGATAAATGGGCCTCCAAGTCTCATCTACTCTAGAATGGATGTTTTGTTCCCATAAGAATAACATATCACGGTAAAAATGTAATTGACGTTTTAAAAATAATAACTTTTTTTTAGGATCAGTGTTCTATTGACTAGGTGTTTCCAATTTGATATATTAGGAATTTGAGTGGACTTCCAGTACTTAGGTATCAGTCTTTTAGCTGTATTCATCATTATCTTGTATAAGCAGCACCTAACTTTACACTGAATGTCAGAAGTAATATTAAAAGTATGTTCTCTTGAGTCATCTTTCTGTTTATGCCTATTACTTTACAAGTTTGTATGTGTACCTGATCGCAAAATGGGCGTAAAACCCCACAGCTCCACCAGATATGTTACATATTCCCTTCTTGATTGCAACCTCTCCAGCACTTATTGCTGGTGTTACGGAACATGTGTTTCAATCTGTTTGGGGTTAGATACCATCTAGTGATGATCTTAGCCTTAGTTTCCAGGCCTACTGCTGAATGAGCTGATTTGGCTGTTGCATATGCCCAAGATTGTCATTGTTTATTTGATATTGTGTAACCTAGCTCCTTTTCCCACAACCGTACATAGAGGTGAATCAGTGGTAGATGTGTTTGTACAAGATATTATCTTCTTAGAGGGAAGGATTCCTACATAGAAATTTTCAAATACTGTCAAAGGTCTTAGAAAACTTCCTTTATGTCTATGTGAAATTATATAATGTCGGGCCTGGTGGTAGTGAATCCAGGAATTGAATTGACAGACACCTTTTAGTAAAAGGTCCTCTCTTCTACTTAGATGTCCTTTATCTAATAAATATTATATGGGAATCAAGTCAAGTATTGAGAGAACTTTAGGTTGGGTTAGGGTAGTCCACGAGTCTCCTATTGGGAATTCCTTATTAGATAGTAAAGTGGTTAGAGGGGAGTACTGAGTAGAAATGTTTGGATATTTGTTAAGAATATTCATCCAATCTGACCATGTCTCTTTAATAATGGGGTATTTGGAAATTTTATGTGAAGGGGATTGCAGAGGGACCCAACATATTCCTCTACTATGGGGGATGTCAAGAAGTTGATTCTCTAAATGGGCATATCTTTTATATGAGATTTTGCTCCGTCTGCACCATTCGATAATCCTATTTAAAGATATTGCTAATTTATAGAGGGAAAGATTAGGGACCCCCAATCCCCCTGCTTTCTTGGGGATGTATAATGTGGTTCTTGCTAACCTTGGTGGCCTACGTTGCCATATATCCTCATTCATTATTGATTGTAACTTACTTATTTCTGTGGATGACCCAGGTATGGGGAGAGCCTGCATCACGTAAAGAGCTTTAGGTAACAATGTCATCTAGCAGCTATTCTCCCTAACCACAATATATTTTTTAGTATCCAAGATGCTGTGAGTTGTTGAAATTCAGATATTAAACATCCATAATTTAATTTACACAAGTGTTCAGGGTTCTGGGTTAGAAAAATTCCTAAATATTTTAAAACTTGTGTTTGAATTTTAAAAGGACATTGTTTTTTAAGTTCAGATAATGTTTCTGGGGAAATGTTACTTGGGTATAATTCAGATTTTGTCGGATTAATTAGGAAGTTGGACACTGTTCCATAGGATAATAACTCTGATTGTACCATAGGTAAGGACTTTAATGATGATTATAAAGTGATTTAAATGAACATCACTAGTTTGTATGTTTGGTCCTGAATGTTAATGCCTCTAATAGTTGGGTTTTCGTGGAGTCTGATTGCTAAAGGTTCGAGGGATAGACTAAATAGAAGGGGGGAAAGAGGACAGCCTTGATGTGTTCCATTACATATTTCAAAGGCTTCAGAAAGGCAGCCATTAACTTTTACCTGTGCCAAAGGATTAGAATATAAGGTTAATATTTGATGAATGAATTTAGAGGAAAATCCGAATTTAAGAAAGGGTGTGTGTAAATATGTTCAATCTAATCTGTCAAAGGCCTTTTCAGCATCTGTTAACAAATAGATAGATGAGGTTTTTGAATTTTTAATGTAATCTAAAAGGTTCACTACCTTATTAATTTTTTCATATTATTTTACCTCCAGAATAAAACAGCAAATGTAAACCATTCAGTAGATTTTGGAAAATGTATATGAATGTAGCTTTTCATGATTTTCTTATGAAAATGCATGGTGAAGTTTGCATATGGCAACAAATAAAAATACTGGATGGATTTGCATCAGATTTAGCAAAGAAATAAGCAGAGCTTGAATGTCTCGCTGGTATGACAGGACATTTCTTACTAAGCTGTCTTTGCCTAATGCTGATCAGCCAATGCAGTGCCTTATGTTCATCTGTAATTTACTCAGCCAAAAGAGGAGCAGTAGTCTTCTGCACTAGTAGATTAGCTAAAGACCAAGCAGTGCGCCTCCATTTTTAGGAGGGTCTGGGGCTCAGCCCCATGTTAATACAAATATGTTGTCTAACAGGGTGTAAACATTTTGATAGATCTATGGATGCTTGTGAGGCTTCCAAGGGATTGTAGGCAAAATAAAGATGTACAACTCACCCCTCACTGTTAGTCCTTTGTTAAGGATAATGGTCTTCTAAGTGTTGTTTATAGGCAGATTTTATTGTCCACAACCTTTGTCTTGCAGCAGTTTCAAATCCACAGTATTTTTAGCAACATCACATACAGGAATGGACTCCAGTCTGCAGACAAACTCCTTCACCAGCATAAAGACTCACCACAGTGGTAACTGCTCAAGTGCATTTATTTACCGATCGAGGTGACAAGATACAAAAGCCACCTGACGCATTTCCCTTAATCTGTAACTAAAGGCATGTGAGCATTTACATTTTATATAGAAGCATTTTTCACTATATTTCCATTAACAAAAATGGTTCTTGTAAAAGTTATTACTGTTTATCAGTGGCATACGCTCATATGCTATAAGGACCCGTGTTCAATCTTAGAGAGCTGGAAGTGGCATGTATATTGTTTCTTTAAAGACTTCATTTGTGTCATACAAGCCACAGCTGACTCTCTGAAGAAGGTTTGTTGTTTGTATACTGGTGCACAGGCCCTCACAGCATATGTACATATGTTGTTGAAAAACAATAATAACTTTTACTAGAATCATTTTTGCTAATGGAAGTATATTGCAAAAATGCTTGTATTTAAAAAAGAAATGCTCGCATTGGCATCTCAATTTTGACTTTTCTGTTCCTTTAAAGGGACACTGAACCCAAATTTTTTCTTTTGTGATTCAAATAGAGCATGCAATTTTAAGTAACTTTGTAATTTACTCCTTTTATCAATTTTTTTTCATTCTCTTGCTATCTTTATTTGAAAAAGAAGGCATCTAAGCTAAGGAGCCAGACAAGTTTTGATTCAGAACCATGGACAGCACTTGTTTATTAGTGGGGGAATTTATCTACCAATCAGCAAGAACAACCCAGGTTGTTCACCAAAAAATGGGTCGGCTTCTAAACTTATATTCTTGCTTTTCAAATAAAGATACCAAGAGAATGAAGAAAATTTGACAATAGGAGTAAATTAGAAAGTTGCTTAAAATTGCATGCTCTATCTGAATCACAAAAGAAAATAATTGGGTTCAGTGTCCCTTTAAGGTGAGATCATGATCAAAATTAATTGAGGCTCACGTCACCTATCATTTCTAACAGATTGCCATTGGGCATTCCTGTCATTACCATTATACATACATAGTTGTGTTTATTGGGCCCAATACATGATATCTCACACATCAAATGGGAACTGCTAGCAATGCGCGAATACATGAATACAACAGTTACACATTGGAAACACATTTGCAAAAGAGGTTTTGTAAATACATGTAATTATTAAATATTTACATGTCTGTTAAAGTAATGTGACTGGGTAAAAGAGAATTTTTATCAATTTCTGTTAACATGAAAGAGTTTTGTGTATAGAAATATGTCATCCAGTGTGAAATATCTTTTATAGAAATATGCGATTGCCAGTGCAAAGTATCTTGTATAGAAATATATGATTTCTTGTATGTAGTATCTTGTATAGAAGATATGTGAAGTTTCTTGTATAGAAATACGTGATTGCTCATGTGAAGTGTTGTGTATAGAAATACGTGATTGTCGGTGTAAAATATCTTGTATAGTAATAAGTGATTGCCCATTTGAAGTATCTTGTATAGAAGTCCTCAATTGCACATGTGAAATAAATTGTATAGAAATACATGATTTGTCATGTGAAGTTTCTTGTATAGAAATACGCAATTGCCTGTGTGAAGTTTCTTGTATAGAAATACGTTATTGCTCATGTGAAGGGTCGTGTATAGAAATACGTGATTGTCGGTGTAAAATATCTTGTATAGAAATAAGTGATTGCCCATTTGAAGTATCTTGTATAGAAGTCCGCAGTTGCCCATGTGAAATAAATTGTATAGAAATACATGATTGGTCATGTGAAGTTTCTTGTATAGAAATACGCAATTGGCTGTGTGAAGTTTCTTGAATAGAAATACACGATTGCCCATACAAAGTGCTGTGTATAGAAATACTTTATTGCCCGAGTGAAGTTTCTTGAATAGAAATAAGTGATTGCCCATTCGAAGTGTCATGTATCCAAATACGTGATTGCCCTTGAAAAGTATCTTGTTTCATGTTCCTCTCTCTCGTCTCATGTTCCTCTCTTCTTTGCATATGCTAGAGTGGAATTTTATTTACAGGTTCTTTTTTTTTTCATTTTTGTGAGTTTGTATTGTAATGTTTTTACAACATTTTTGTGATGATAATACCTGACATACTTTCAGTGATACGTTTTAGTCCACTATTTTGTTTAACTATATTATTTGATGTATTTTTATCCTGGCAACCACACTAGCTGTGACGCCATACTTTGTAGCTGGGCTTTGGCTTTAGGAATGTGTTCAGTATGAGTCTCACATTTTCAGTGGAAATCTTTCATATTTATTCTTGATTCTTTATAGTAGAGCTTAAACCCTGGGTTAAGGTAGCATTAAAGGGACACTGAACCCAATTTTTTTCTTTCATGATTCAGATAGAACATAACATTTTAAGCAACTTTCTAATTTACTCCTATTATCAATTTTTCTTTGTTCTCTTGCTATCTTTATTTAAAAAGCAGGAATGTGATGCATAGGAGCCGGCCCATTTTTGGTTGAGAACCTGGGTTATGCTTGCTTATTGGTGGGTAGATATAAGCCTACAATAAGCAAGCGCTATCCATGGTACTGAACCTAAAATGGGCTGGCTGCTAAGATTTGCATTCCTGCTTTTAAAATAAAGATAGCAAGAGAACGAAGAAAAATTGATAATAGGAGTAAATTAGAAAGTTGCTTAAAATTCCATGCTCTATCTGAATCATGAAAGAAAAAAATATGGGTTTAGTGTCCCTTTAAACTAAAAATGTTGTTCCCCAGAAGGACCAGATTATGAGTGACGTGCTAACTGTTTTATGCAAGCAATATCGAGTTCATCTGGATTTTATTTTAGATTAGGATATTTTTTTTGGGCAGCAAAAGAACCATTTTAGGGCCCTGCCCTACCAAATCTTTTTTGAGTAGGTGGTGGGGGGATAATTGTAACTGTGGGGTAACTGTGAGTTTTTATTCTGGCAATTTTTTAAAAAAATTCTGTAGATTTTTATTTTCTCTAATGGTAGTTTTTTATTTTAGGTAATGTTAGGATTTTTTTCTGTAATGTTAGGTTTTTTATTTTATGGAATTGTAGGTTTTTTGTTTTTATGTAATGGTAGTTTTTTTGTGGTAACTTAGGGGGTGTTAGGTTAAGTGTGTTAGGGTATAACTGGTTAGGGGGGTCAGACATTAGTGGGTACTTTGCGATGGGTGATAGGGCAGTTAAATGGGTTAAAAGGACAGTCTAGTCAAAATTAAACTTTCATGATTCAGATAGGACATGCAATTTTAAACAACTTTCCCATTTGACTTTTATTATTAAATTTGCTTTGTTCCCTTGGTGGTATTTTTGAAAAGCTAAACCTAGGTAGACTCAAACTGATTTCTAAACCATTGAAAACCGCCTCTTAGCTCAGAGCATTTTGAAAGTTTTTTACAGTTACACACTACTAGTTCATGTGTGTCATATAGATATCATGGTGCTCACTCCCGTGGAGTTATTTAGGAGTCTACACTGAATGGCTAAACTGTGTGTCTGTCAAAAGCACTGAGATAAGGGGGCAGTCTGCAGAGGCTTAGATACAAGGTAATCACAGAGGTAAAACATATATAAATATAACTGTGTTGGTTATGCAAAACTGGGGAATGGGTAATAAAGGGATTATCTATCTTTTTAAACAATAAAAATTCTGATGTAGACTGTCCCTTTAATAGTGTAGCCGAGTACGTTGAGATGTGGGGATGTGATGATTTAGGGGTTAATAGTGTAGCGGAATGGTGTGCAATGTGGGGGCGTGGCAGTTTAGTGTTTTATAGTGCAGCAGAGTTGTTTTATGATGTGGGGGTGTGACGGTTTAGGAGTTAATGGTGTAGCGAGGTACTTTGCGATGTGGGGGTGTGGCGATGTAGGGGTTAATAGTGTAGGGGGCTTATTGTGATATGGGTTAGTGTGTGAGTATGGGTGTTAGGTTTTATCTGCTTTTCATGTTCCATTGAAGGCTATGGGGGAGTACTTTAACAAGGTTGCGATTTTGCAACTTCGGCTTTTTGCGTGGGTTGGGTTAGTGAGCAAGTGAAAACTTTTTACTTTCAACTTGTAATAATTGTGGTACCTAAAAAGTAGAAGTTGAGCTCATTTCGCGTGTGAGCAGAAGCGATAAATAGCGATCCACTCGTAACCTAACCCTTAGTGAATCTTGATCTAATGGTACCGTTGTTTTTGTACAAAATACACTGTTAAAATAATATAATAACTTTTCAATCTGATTTTACACATCAGATATATAAACAACTCTTCAGCTAAACAACATTTTTATAATGTTTGTGGGAAATTAGAAATATGGCAATTACTTAAGGACTAATGTATTGTTATTTTCATTTTTTGTTAATGATATCCCTCAGTACATTTACAGCCCTTTGACCATGATACAGGATATATTTGTTTTGACAAAGAAAACAAAGTGTGTTTGCCAGTATTAATCATCTATTCACTCCTGCTTTGTCAGCAAAATGCTCTGTTATTGCCTAGATGTGGGTTTATGGGTAAGCAAATATCACAAGGGCAAAGGGTTTGTGCAAAGGCTTTATCAACTTGATGATATATTAATAGTTAATTAAAGCTATACTTTGAACTTTTCACTATATCAAATATAATGCTAGCAAACAATTAATTAGAAATCATATTCTTATCTCTGCACTGTATATAAAGTCCTAAGCACCCATTTCTAACTCTGCTGTAGACCATATTTAATAAGTAGAATTTTCTCACCCCTATTGCTGTTCTCCCAGCCCTGCTGCATATACTCTGTATATTTAATATATTAATACTGTAAAGCGGTTAAATCCTTGTGCTGCATCACACACTGTAACTCCCAGATCATCACCCTCTGTCCCACAGCCAGGGCAGGAGCATTAATAAGCAGCTGTAAAATATACAGAGCATTTACTGTAAATATCACTAATACATCTTTATTATGGGACAAGCTAAGCCAGTAAAAGAACTGCATTTGCTATATGCTGTCTTTCTATTATACCGACCTGGGCAATGCCACCCTGTAAAGCCTAAATATCAGCAAATTAACTTATAAATGGTTAGTATTTGTGTTTATAAAACAGATAGCTATAAAAAGTAGCTACTCTGTAACAGAATATCCATATGTTGTAAATTGCATTATATTAACAATGTAGTATTTACATATCTGAAGAACTAAAAACAGGTCCATTTATTATTTAGTTTGGGTATTGTTTCCTCTAAAATGTAAACATAAACCCCACAGATTAGAATAAGAAACTCTATAGATAGATAGATAGATATAACACACACACACACACACACACACATATCTATATATATATATATATATATATATATATATATATATAAAATGTTATTTTTGAAAAAAACACAACTATGGGTAAAGTAATAGGGCCCGTGGCACAGAGCAGCCCCAGCTATCTAGTTGGATCAAGTCCCACATCAGCATGACTAGGGGCACAGCCAGCAGCCCGGCCAGACAAATTGCTGGAGATAAGTTAATCTTTTCTTTTCCCCCAGCAGGACAAAGACGAGGCCTTTGATGACTTTAACACTAATATATTTAGTGCTGAAAAGAGCAGAATGCTGCTACCCATGGCCATATTCAGTATTCTTTTGACAAATTAATATCCTAATTGCAAATTTTGCACATTACTTTATAACAATTTATATACAAAATACCAATCACATCAAAGTGCTAATATGTAAAAATATTGCATAGGGTATCCTTTGTTGCAGGAGGAGCAAGGCACTACTTTGAGCTAGCTGAACACATTGCTGAGCCAAGGACAAGAAGCAAATGTGTGTAGCCACCAATGAGCACCTAGTGGTGCATTGCTGCTCCTTCAACAAAGGATACCAATTTAATGAAGCAAATTTGATAATTGAAGTAAATTTGAAAGTGCCTTAAAATGGTATGTTCTATCTGCCAGAAGAGGTATAAGATTGGGTTTACCATTACCCGCCCTTTATATTATATTATATTTAGCTTAGTGTTCAACTTTTAGCCCACCCCAGATTTTAATGTTCTAGAACCACCTATGTAGTTGTCAGTGAGAATTAGTAGGAATTACACAAGTTATGAGATTGGCTCCTCTGGATAAATCAAATTCTGGGGAAGTTTTGCCATTAAAAAATAACAAGGTGTAATTAAATTCTGAAACGTTCACACTAGACCAGTATTTACTGTAACACTACACAAAAGTCTTTTAATTACAAGATTCTTTATGTTCATTTAAGCCTATATTTAGTAACAAGCTTTATGCAGAGGTTCTACGTGCATTTTCATTTGTTTAAATAAATGTCACTTATAACTGAGCCCTTAATAAATGTATGTGGTGACTAGTCAACAATAATACTGCTCTAGCAATATAGAGCAGTTTAGTTTTTTTTAACAGACAATGAAGTCAAAATTTAACTTAGTATGAGAATAGTACTAGAGAGCGCAGGAAGATACACCAAACTCCTAAAAATACCTATGGGTCCCCAACTAGGTAGCAGAAATGAACATATGAGTGAAAAAATAGATAGGAGCGCTAAAAGCTAAAGGTGCTAAATGTATTGATGTGATATTTATTAGAAAAAGAAATAAACAAATTAGATGTATGTCTAAAGAAACATAGATTTATTCACATTAGGTGATATAAAATTGTAAAAACGGACGTCTCCGTAAATAAAAACAATTTCTACAATAAAGTTGCCATCATTTGATATAAGAAAAGACTTGCAATATAAAGTTCAGTCCAAATCCGCACTTAACTTTTAAATCGGGAGTTGGTTTGTTAGCAAGGCAGGGGCTTACCCAAACGAGTGCACAGTCAGTCTGCTCCGTGATTCGTTGTACGGCCGTAATGACGTCACTATTGGGGGCGCTGTCTTGAAAACACTTACTGATTGGTGTAAATGCGATGTTAGTAGGTTACACTGTTTCTTGGCTTCTTTTGCTCCAATACAGCGTTCAAATGAAGAGAATGATCCTGCACTTAGTGCCAAATAGCACGCAGGATAACCAATCCAAAAGTGTGGTATCAAGTGGTGTCCAGAGATGACCCGTTACAGGTCTAGTGGCAAGTTGGAAATGGCTAACAGTGTTAGCAGGTAGCTTTGGTTTATCCCAAATCCAAGGACGTAGTAGGAGTAATGTCCAGAAATGACCCGTTACGGTCTAGTGGTAAAATCAGAAATGGCTAACAGTGTTAGCAGTATGGCTCACTCTTAAATGGCAAGTGTTAGCTTAGGTGTAGTTGCAGTACATCAACGCGTTTCTCCCTCTGCAGGGCTTTTTCAAGATGACTGGTCTGCAACAGGTGTATCTTCTTTTAATGGTGTAGCTTGCTTCCCATTGGTCAAATTTTACCTGGGAGATTGAAGCTAAGGCGGTCTTTGATTTTAAGGTAGTCATATTTTTAAAGATGGTATTGGCCACAATAGGTTAAGGCAACTAATATATAAAAATATATATATATACATACAATCTTAGGGAGATTTACAATTAGTATTCCCACTCCCTAAAAAGGGTTTCTTAATTAAAACAAAATATTTGTATATAGAACATAGAAAATAGTAATAAAACCAAAAAGGAAAAAAGAGAGAAAAAAGAGAGAAAAAAAGAGTAACAAAGTCAGAAAAAAGAAAAGAATGCAAACAAGGGGAAGAGTCAAAAATTATATGTAATAGGAGAAAGTATCAATAGAACCTGCTAAATAATATGGTGTCATGTTTATTTGTGCAGACTAATTTTTAGTCAAATAAAAAAGGAGAAATGTCTAACTCAGAGTTCAGACCGGCAGGGAACAAGGTGTTGTATTTATAAATCAATTCTGCTTCTTTGATTTTTAGAGCTTTCTCTATATTGCCTCCCCTCCAGTTTTGTTTCACCTGTATTATTCCCCAATAACTCAAATCTTTGGTATTTCCTTTGTGTATTGATTTGAAATGCTTATATAGGTTGGTGTCTACCATTCCTTTCTCAATGCACAATAAATGCTCCCTGATCCTTATCTCTGATCATTCGTTTGGTCTCCCCAAAATATATCAGATTGCATGTGCACCTCAAAATGTAGATTACTCCTTTTGTGGTACATCTAATACAGTCCTTAATCGTAATTTTCTTTATTTGATTTTGGGATATGTATTATTTTTCTCTTATCACTATGCTTGCAAGCCTTGCAAGAATAGCAGGGAAAAAAAACCTGATATTGTCCCTCCTTGTAGATCTTTCTGTGTAAGGGTCAGTTTTTTAGTTGTTCTTGTACGTGTGCTAGGTGCAAGTAGTGTTTTGAAATTTCTAGTTTTTTCTAAAAATCAGTCTTGGTTTCTGTGGGAGTGAGTCTCCAACTATAGGGTCAGCTTTTAATATGGGCCAGTGTTTGTTGAGAATTTTTCGCATAATTCTATGATCTTCATTGTATTCAGTTATGAGTGGGACATTAATTATTTCAGAGTCATTATTGGTGGGTTTTTGTTTGTATGAGAGGAGGCTCTTTCTGTCTGTGTTCCTTGCTCTTACCACAGCTTTATTTATGACCTCATCATCATAGCCTCTATCTTTGAATTTATCAATCAGGGATTCTATTTGATTCTCAAAGTCTGAGATCCTGGAGCAGTTCTTCCTTACTCTTAAGCTTTGGCCCACTGGAATGTTATCTATCCATTGCTGAAGATGACAGCTTTGTGAATGAATAAAGTTGTTACAGTTTACCTCTTTGAAATGTGTTTTAGTCTCTAAATTGCTGTTTATTACCATTATTTCTAAATCTAGAAAAACTACCCTATCTTTACTATGGTTAAATGTAAAATTAAGCCCTTTGTCATTCGAATTGATATTGGAAAATAGTTTCAACAGCTCAGATTCGGACCCCTTCCATATTAATAATACGTCATCTATGTAACGTCTATAGAGCACGAGGTTCGCACCATAGTCACCCAACTGGAAGAAGGACTCTTCCCAGTTACCAACGAATAAGTTGGCGTAACTTGGTGCGAACCTCGTGCCCATAGCCGTACCCTCTATTTGTAAATAGAATTTATTGTTATACATAAAGTAATTGTTTTTTAAGATAAATGAGATACTTTTTAACAGAAATTCTTTTTGTTCTGATTTTAGTTCCACGTCTCTATCTAGATATTGTTTGATTGCTGTGACTCCTTTCTCATGATCAATTACTGTGTATAGGGACGTAATATCTCCAGTCACTAAAATAAAGTTATCCTCCCAATTAACTTGTTCTAAGATGTTAAGTACCTGAGTTGAATCTCTCAGATATGAGTCCAAACCCCTCACATATTTTTGTAGGAATGTGTCCACATATTGTGAGAGGTTAGAGGAGAGCGACCCTATGCCTGAGATAATAGGTCTCCCAGGAGGTTGGGAAAGATTCTTATGTATTTTTGGGAGGAAGTAGAATACCGGGACCCTAGGATAATTGGGGTCCAGGTATTCTACCTCTTTTTCATTTAATATTCCTACATCTCTACCTTCTCTTATCAGTTTTTTAAGTAATGCAGCAAACTTATTCGTGGGGTTAAGATCAAGTTTTTTGTATGTTCTAATGTCTCCTAAAAGTCTTAGGGGCCTCTGTTTCATAGTAGGTGGTATCCATTACTACAATCCCGCCGCCCTTGTCGGCGGGCTTAATGGTTACATTTTGATTCTTTTTTAAATTTTCTAGAATTAGGGTCTCTTTTTTTGTCATATTTGTTTTAAGAAATTTTGAAGGTTTGCTATTTTTCAGATCTTTTAGTACCATTTGTTCAAAGGTCTCAAGATGATTCCCTTTCGCAGAGATGGGGTTAAAGGTGGATTTTGGTTTAAGATTAGTATGACTAAATTTATCTTCTGATGAATTTGCTTTATTGGCAGAGATTCTTTCCAGAGGACCTTTCATATAGAATCTTTTCAAGGTAAGGTTTCTGATGAATTTTTTCACGTGAATATGTGTATTAAATTTGTTTATCCTTACACTAGGGGCAAACGAGAGACCATAATTTAAGATCTTTGTCTCCTCATCTTGTAGTACAATGCTGCTAATATTAAAGACTCCATTTTTTGTTATCTCCCTCTTTTTGCCTCTTTTGTTGATTCCACTACCTCTTGTTCCTCTAGAGGTCTTTTTCTGTTTTTCTGTTGTGGATACTGTCCCCATACACTCATTTTGCTGTTCTCCATGAGATCTTTTGAGGTGCCCTCCCTTGGAGGGCTGTTCACTAAAAAAGGAGTGTCAATCTCCCCACGACTATTCCTTTCAATGTCAGGATCTAATGGTGAATATCTGTTTCTTACAGGTGTCTCCCACCTATCTTTGTGTTCCCAAATGGGTCTATTTGTACGATATGGTAGTTCTCTATCTGGGTAATTGTCATAATGCTCATTGGATCTATTACCCATATAATGGTTATAATAGTTGTTCCTGTTATCATATGAGTGGGTATTTCTATAATTATAATGTTCATTATTATATCCTCTGTTGTGATATGGGTGATATTGTCTCCAAGATCTATTTGTATTTCTATTCTGTTCCCTCATATCTCTATCTCTATAATTATGAGTATTAGATCTTGAGACATGAAAATTTCTATTATCTTTCTTTTTATTATAATTGACAGTTGTCCAATTTTCATTTGGAATGTGGGGGTCCCTGATGTTATTCTCATTGTTTACATTTTCATCTGGTTTCTTAGTGTCCCTTTCTAATTTTTTCCATTTAGTTCTTAAAATATCTTTATTCAAGATGTTTAGTCTATCGATAATGTCTTTCTGTTTTCTTTAAAAGATAGCGATTTTTTATCCTTTAATTTTTCCTTAATATCTACTATTTCTTTCTCTAAATCCACTAAAGTGTCTTTTCTAGACCTTTTTAAGATCTCCATTAGATTATTTGAAGCTTTAGATAAAACTTCTTCCCATTCTTTTTGAACAATTTCTTTAAGGGGAAAGGCACAGGCTTTGGTTAATATTAGGCCTTTAGGGATTAGGCCTTTCCCAGTGTATTTATTTAAGAAAATTATTTCAGTTTTTTGTTTTAATTCCTTTATTAGGAGTTTCTCCAATTTAATAAGGGTGTCTTCTAGGCTTTCATATTCTAGATCTGTGTTATCAGTATCTTCTTTGTGGTCATATAATTCTTTGTGTAAGTGATCTCTAAATGCAAAGATATCCTCCATATTAGGGGAGTTGGGCATCTGTGAGTGAAAAAATTATAAGTGAGAAAATATGGGTGAAAATCTATGTATATATCCTTGAAATCGAGTGAATATACGTATCGTAATGTGATATATCTATAATAGTGAACAAATATAGCAGTGATTCAGTAACAATAATAAAGCTGCAATGTGCCAATTATTTTTAAAGTAACAATAATAAAGCTGCAATGTGCCAATTATTTTCAAAGTATAAATTCACAGGTGTATTTGAGTACAAGAGTATTTTTGATAGGAAAAGGTCAGATATAAAAAGGTCAGATATAGAAACAACCGCTGCTCAATAGAAGGGACACAAGAGCAAATAGTATGAGAATAGTACTAGAGAGCGCAGGAAGATACACCAAACTCCTAAAAATACCTGTGGGTCCCCAACTAGGTAGCAGAAATGAACATATGAGTGAAAAAATAGATAGGAGCGCTAAAAGCTAAAGGTGCTAAATGTATTGATGTGATATTTATTAGAAAAAGAAATAAACAAATTAGATGTATGTCTAAAGAAACATAGATTTATTCACATTAGGTGATATAAAATTGTAAAAAACGGACGTCTCCGTAAATAAAAACAATTTCTACAATAAAGTTGCCATCATTTGATATAAGAAAAGACTTGCAATATAAAGTTCAGTCCAAATCCGCACTTAACTTTTAAATCGGGAGTTGGTTTGTTAGCAAGGCAGGGGCTTACCCAAACGAGTGCACAGTCAGTCTGCTCCGTGATTCGTTGTACGGCCCGTAATGACGTCACTATTGGGGGCGCTGTCTTGAAAACACTTACTGATTGGTGTAAAATGCGATGTTAGTAGGTTACACTGTTTCTTGGCTTCTTTTGCTCCAATACAGCGTTCAAATGAAGAGAATGATCCTGCACTTAGTGCCAAATAGCACGCAGGATAACCAATCCAAAAGTGTGGTATCAAGTGGTGTCCAGAGATGACCCGTTACAGGTCTAGTGGCAAGTTGGAAATGGCTAACAGTGTTAGCAGTAGCTTTGGTTTATCCCAAATCCAAGGACGTAGTAGGAGTAATGTCCAGAAATGACCCGTTACGGTCTAGTGGTAAAATCAGAAATGGCTAACAGTGTTAGCAGTATGGCTCACTCTTAAATGCAAGTGTTAGCTTAGTTGTAGTTGCAGTACATCAACGCGTTTCTCCCTCTGCAGGGCTTTTTCAAGATGACTGGTCTGCAACAGGTGTATCTTCTTTTAATGGTGTAGCTTGCTTCCCATTGGTCAAATTTTACCTGGGAGATTTTAGCTAAGGCGGTCTTTGATTTTAAGGTAGTCATATTTTTAAAGATGGTATTGGCCACAATAGGTTAAGGCAACTAATATATAAAAATATATATATATACATACAATCTTAGGGAGATTTACAATTAGTATTCCCACTCCCTAAAAAGGGTTTCTTAATTAAAACAAAATATTTGTATATAGAACATAGAAAATAGTAATAAAACCAAAAAGGAAAAAAGAGAGAAAAAAAGAGAGAAAAAAAGAGTAACAAAGTCAGAAAAAAGAAAAGAATGCAAACAAGGGGGAGAGTCAAAAATTATATGTAATAGGAGAAAGTATCAATAGAACCTGCTAAATAATATGGTGTCATGTTTATTTGTGCAGACCAGTGTTAATTTCGTCGACTAAAACTAGACTAAAATGAGTATAAAACTAAAGAAATCCTGATGACTAAAATACGACTAAAATTAAAATGGCATTTTAGTCAAAAGACTATGACTAAAACTAAATCAAAATGACATTTTAGTCAAAAGACTATGATTAAAACTAAATCAAAATGACATTTTAGTCAAAAGACTATGACTAAAACTAAATCAAAATTTGCTGACAAAAACAAAAACATTTTATGCAAGGCATTATAATCAATCCATATCTAATTACTGCTAATTTTATAAAATTTTAAGATAAAGACATGTTATATATCACAACAGTTAAATCTGTTAAATCTGTATTGCGTGCTCAAACCTTAATACCATAAATAAAAACAGGTTAATAGACCTTTACTCCAGGTGTATATAATGAGTTTGGAAGTTCTAGAGCAGTGCTAATATCGTTGCCGAAATTTTTTCGAATCTGTGAACAATCAATTGATTCTTCCTATAGAAATAGGCATAACCCACGAATATGGGTTTATTTATGCTGTGCCTGTGCTAGCTGCAGAAACTTTTGTTGTGTTAAGTTACTTGATACCTGTTTTAATTATTAACAGAGAACTGTTAAAGTTTTTATATTGGGTAATATGTTCAATACAGCCAATACAGTTTACAGTTTTTTTTTTATATTTTAAAGTTGCACTTCTGTTTGTTTATGAAACTTGGCTTTGTTTAATTAAAATGTTATAAATCACAACGGCTAAATCTGTGTCTGTATTGCATGTTTAAACCTTAATACCATAAATATTAACAGGTGTTATGTTTACTCCTGGAGTATATAATCAGTTTGCAAATTATAGAGAAATGCTTAAATAATGCATTACACTTTAACTAAACCCCTTAGATTTTAGTCGACTAAAATCTACTGGAGAATAAGACGACTAAAACTAGACTAAAACTAAAACAATTCAGATGACTAAAATACGACTAAAACTAAAATGGCATTTTAGTCAAAAGACTTAAACTAAGACTAAATCAAAATTTTCCGTCAAAATTAACACTGGTGCAGACTAATTTTTAGTCAAATAAAAAAGGAGAAATGTCTAACTCAGAGTTCAGACCGGCAGGGAACAAGGTGTTGTATTTATAAATCAATTCTGCTTCTTTGATTTTTAGAGCTTTCTCTATATTGCCTCCCCTCCAGTTTTGTTTCACCTGTATTATTCCCCAATAACTCAAATCTTTGGTATTTCCTTTGTGTATTGATTTGAAATGCTTATATAGGTTGGTGTCTACCATTCCTTTCTCAATGCACAATAAATGCTCCCTGATCCTATCTCTGATCATTCGTTTGGTCTCCCCAAAATATATCAGATTGCATGTGCACCTCAAAATGTAGATTACTCCTTTTGTGGTACATCTAATACAGTCCTTAATCGTAATTTCTTTATTTGATTTTGGGATATGTATTATTTTTCTCTTATCACTATGCTTGCAAGCCTTGCAAGAATAGCAGGGAAAAAAACCTGATATTGTCCCTCCTTGTAGATCTTTCTGTGTAAGGGTCAGTTTTTTAGTTGTTCTTGTACGTGTGCTAGGTGCAAGTAGTGTTTTGAAATTTCTAGTTTTTCTAAAAATCAGTCTTGGTTTCTGTGGGAGTGAGTCTCCAACTATAGGGTCAGCTTTTAATATGGGCCAGTGTTTGTTGAGAATTTTTCGCATAATTCTATGATCTTCATTGTATTCAGTTATGAATGGGACATTAATTATTTCAGAGTCATTATTGGTGGGTTTTTGTTTGTATGAGAGGAGGCTCTTTCTGTTTGTGTTCCTTGCTCTTACCACAGCTTTATTTATGACCTCATCATCATAGCCTCTATCTTTGAATTTATCAATCAGGGATTCTATTTGATTCTCAAAGTCTGAGATCCTGGAGCAGTTCTTCCTTACTCTTAAGCTTTGGCCCACTGGAATGTTATCTATCCATTGCTGAAGATGACAGCTTTGTGAATGAATAAAGTTGTTACAGTTTACCTCTTTGAAATGTGTTTTAGTCTCTAAATTGCTGTTTATTACCATTATTTCTAAATCTAGAAAAACTACCCTATCTTTACTATGGTTAAATGTAAAATTAAGCCCTTTGTCATTCGAATTGATATCGGAAAATAGTTTCAACAGCTCAGATTCGGACCCCTTCCATATTAATAATACGTCATCTAGTAACGTCTATAGAGCACGAGGTTCGCACCATAGTCACCCAACTGGAAGAAGGACTCTTCCCAGTTACCAACGAATAAGTTGGCGTAACTTGGTGCGAACCTCGTGCCCATAGCCGTACCCTCTATTTGTAAATAGAATTTATTGTTATACATAAAGTAATTGTTTTTTAAGATAAATGAGATACTTTTTAACAGAAATTCTTTTTGTTCTGATTTTAGTTCCACGTCTCTATCTAGATATTGTTTGATTGCTGTGACTCCTTTCTCATGATCAATTACTGTGTATAGGGACGTAATATCTCCAGTCACTAAAATAAAGTTATCCTCCCAATTAACTTGTTCTAAGATGTTAAGTACCTGAGTTGAATCTCTCAGATATGAGTCCAAACCCCTCACATATTTTTGTAGGAATGTGTCCACATATTGTGAGAGGTTAGAGGAGAGCGACCCTATGCCTGAGATAATAGGTCTCCCAGGAGGTTGGGAAAGATTCTTATGTATTTTTGGGAGGAAGTAGAATACCGGGACCCTAGGATAATTGGGTCCAGGTATTCTACCTCTTTTTCATTTAATATTCCTACATCTCTACCTTCTCTTATCAGTTTTTTAAGTAATGCAGCAAACTTATTCGTGGGGTTAAGATCAAGTTTTTTGTATGTTCTAATGTCTCCTAAAAGTCTTAGGGCCTCTGTTTCATAGTAGGTGGTATCCATTACTACAATCCCGCCGCCCTTGTCGGCGGGCTTAATGGTTACATTTTGATTCTTTTTTAAATTTTCTAGAATTAGGGTCTCTTTTTTTGTCATATTTGTTTTAAGAAATTTGAAGGTTTGCTATTTTTCAGATCTTTTAGTACCATTTGTTCAAAGGTCTCAAGATGATTCCCTTTCGCAGAGATGGGGTTAAAGGTGGATTTTGGTTTAAGATTAGTATGACTAAATTTATCTTCTGATGAATTTGCTTTATTGGCAGAGATTCTTTCCAGAGGACCTTTCATATAGAATCTTTTCAAGGTAAGGTTTCTGATGAATTTTTTCACGTGAATATGTGTATTAAATTTGTTTATCCTTACACTAGGGGCAAAACGAGAGACCATAATTTAAGATCTTTGTCTCCTCATCTTGTAGTACAATGCTGCTAATATTAAAGACTGCCATTTTTTTGTTATCTCCCTCTTTTTGCCTCTTTTGTTGATTCCACTACCTCTTGTTCCTCTAGAGGTCTTTTTCTGTTTTTCTGTTGTGGATACTGTCCCCATACACTCATTTTGCTGTTCTCCATGAGATCTTTTGAGGTGCCCTCCCTTGGAGGGCTGTTCACTAAAAAAGGAGTGTCAATCTCCCCACGACTATTCCTTCAATGTCAGGATCTAATGGTGAATATCTGTTTCTTACAGGTGTCTCCCACCTATCTTTGTGTTCCCAAATGGGTCTATTTGTACGATATGGTAGTTCTCTATCTGGGTAATTCTCATAATGCTCATTGGATCTATTACCCATATAATGGTTATAATAGTTGTTCCTGTTATCATATGAGTGGGTATTTCTATAATTATAATGTTCATTATTATATCCTCTGTTGTGATATGGGTGATATTGTCTCCAAGATCTATTGTATTTCTATTCTGTTCCCTCATATCTCTATCTCTATAATTATGAGTATTAGATCTTGAGACATGAAAATTTCTATTATCTTTCTTTTTATTATAATTGACAGTTGTCCAATTTTCATTTGGAATGTGGGGGTCCCTGATGTTATTCTCATTGTTTACATTTTCATCTGGTTTCTTAGTGTCCCTTTCTAATTTTTTCCATTTAGTTCTTAAAATATCTTTATTCAAGATGTTTAGTCTATCGATAATGTCTTTCTGTTTTTCTTTAAAAGATAGCGATTTTTTATCCTTTAATTTTTCCTTAATATCTACTATTTCTTTCTCTAAATCCACTAAAGTGTCTTTTCTAGACCTTTTTAAGATCTCCATTAGATTATTTGAAGCTTTAGATAAAACTTCTTCCCATTCTTTTTGAAAAATTTCTTTAAGGGGAAAGGCACAGGCTTTGGTTAATATTAGGCCTTTAGGGATTAGGCCTTTCCCAGTGTATTTATTTAAGAAAATTATTTCAGATTTTTGTTTTAATTCCTTTATTAGGAGTTTCTCCAATTTAATAAGGGTGTCTTCTAGGCTTTCATATTCTAGATCTGTGTTATCAGTATCTTCTTTGTGGTCATATAATTCTTTGTGTAAGTGATCTCTAAATGCAAAGATATCCTCCATATTAGGGGAGTTGGGCATCTGTGAGTGAAAAAATTATAAGTGAGAAAATATGGGTGAAAATCTATGTATATATCCTTGAAATCGAGTGAATATACGTATCGTAATGTGATATATCTATAATAGTGAATTGTATGTATATATATATATTTTTATATATTAGTTGCCTTAACCTATTGTGGCCAATACCATCTTTAAAAATATGACTACCTTAAAATCAAAGACCGCCTTAGCTTCAATCTCCCAGGTAAAATTTGACCAATGGGAAGCAAGCTACACCATTAAAAGAAGATACACCTGTTGCAGACCAGTCATCTTGAAAAAGCCCTGCAGAGGGAGAAACGCATTGATGTACTGCAACTACACCTAAGCTAACACTTGCCATTTAAGAGTGAGGCCATACTGCTAACACTGTTAGCCATTTCTGATTTTACCACTAGACCGTAACGGGTCATTTCTGGACATTACTCCTACTACGTCCTTGGATTTGGGATAAACCAAAGCTACCTGCTAACACTGTTAGCCATTTCCAACTTGCCACTAGACCTGTAACGGGTCATCTCTGGACACCACTTGATACCACACTTTTGGATTGGTTATCCTGCGTGCTATTTGGCACTAAGTGCAGGATCATTCTCTTCATTTGAACGCTGTATTGGAGCAAAAGAAGCCAAGAAAACAGTGTAACCTACTACATCGCATTTACACCAATCAGTAAGTGTTTTCAAGACAGCGCCCCCATTAGTGACGTCATTACGGCCGGTACAACGAATCACGGAGCAGACTGACTGTGCACTCGTTTGGGTAAGCCCCTGCCTTGCTAACAAACCAACTCCCGATTTAAAAGTTAAGTGCGGATTTGGACTGAACTTTATATTGCAAGTCTTTTCTTATATCAAATGATGGCAACTTTATTGTAGAAATTGTTTTTATTTACGGAGACGTCCGTTTTTACAATTTTATATCACCTAATTGAATAAATCTATGTTTCTTTAGACATACATCTAATTTGTTTATTTCTTTTTCTAATAAATATCACATCAATACATTTAGCACCTTTAGCTTTTAGCACTCCTATCTATTTTTTCACTCACAAAATTTAACTTACATGGATTGGCTAAAGCGTTAAAGGGACATGGTACCCAAATGTTGAAGCACTTGAAAGTGATGCAGCATAGCTGTAAAAAGTCGAGTACAATCGGGTTGATTGACACCCCCCTGCTGGCGGCCTATTGGCCAAGAGTCTGCAGGGGGCAGCGTTGCACCAGCAGCTCTTGTTGAGCTGCTGGTGCAATGCTGAATACGGCGAGCGTATTGCTCGCCGTATTCAGCGAGGTCTGGCGGACCTGATCGGCAGTGTCGGATCAGGTCCGCAAGACCTTGATACATATGCCCCAATATCCCCTAAGCATCTCTATGTAAAAATGGAAGATATTTACCTCAAATGTTTCTAAGTATTAACACCCCACTGTAAAGACACTTTAGTCCCAGAACTTCCAAGGGAGTGTGCATCTAGCATGTGCAGATACAGTCGTGTTATTTTCCTATTCAGTTTAAGGTAGTTTACTGTGAAATCTCATGAGATTTAAAGGGATTTTTAAAACCCAAATTTCTTCTTTCATGATTCAGACAGAGCATGCAATTTTAAGCAAACTTTCTAATTTACTCCTATTATCATTTTTTCTTTGTTTTCTTGGTAGCTTTGTTGAATGAGCAGCAATGCACTACTGGTGCTGACTGAACACATGGGTGAGCCAATGACAATCGGTATATATTTGCAGACAGCAATCAGCCGCTAGATCCTAGGTTCTTTGCTGCTCCTAAGTTTACTTATATAAACCTTTCAGCAAAGGAAGCAAAATAAATAATAGAAGCAAATTGGAAAGTTGTGTAAAATTTTATTCTCTTTATGAATCACGAAAGAACATTTTTGGGCTTCATATCCCTTTAAGTGAAAGTACTGCTGATGCTGATTGGCTATTGTGTTTTCCCCCCCAGCTTGCAGTCTTAAAGCAGCTATAACTGTTCACAGAGCACGTACTCTGATGAGCTGAAAAAATTTTGAGGTCAAATATCTTCCCTTTTAAAATAGAGATGTTCAGGTGATATTTTCTAGTCAGCTTTTTACAGTTATACTGGATCAGTTTCAAGTTTTTTTTGCATATGAGTATTATGTCCCTTTAGAGTAATCTAGGTGAGCTCAGGAGTGTGCACATGTGTTTAGCTACGTGGCAGCGGTATGTGCAACAATTCACAATTTTAACCAAAATTTGGATATGCAGTGGCCACTTCAAATGAAAATGTATGAAAATAAATTAAACAGGTATCATATAAAGTGCGTACCTTTACCTTTAAAGGGACAGTCAACACCAGAATTTTTGTTGTTTTAAAAGATAGATAATCCTTAATTACCAGTTCCCCAGTTTTTGCATAACAAACACAGTTATAATAATACACGTTTTACCTCTGTAATTACCTTGTATCTAAGCCTCTGCAGACGCGCCCCCCTTATTTCAGTTCTTTTGACAGACTTGCACTTTAGCCAATCGGTGCTCACTCCATGGCAGGGTTGGCTCCAGAACAAATTAAATGGGGGGGGACATTTTTTTTTTCACAAGGGGGCACGCATTACAAAGCATGTATGAGAGTCAAAATAAGACCTACATATTCTGCAGGAAAGTGTAGCTTCTGGCTGACTTATCCCCCACTATTAACATTTGGAGAATATGTGCTAAATCACTAGGTAAAATAATAAAGACTAAATCCTATGCAGTGCACTAAAACAGAGCCATTAACCTTGAGACCCCCAGTGCAATAGCTCCTTAAAAACAATTCACCCCTTAATCACCATGATCCAAAACCCTTAAACCCATTCTCAAATCTCAATCATGTCCCCTAAACAGCCATGCACCCCAAACCCCCCAATGCAAATAACCCCTTTGTTTGCAATAGCAGTGAGGATACTAGGTTTTCAGGTACTGGTAATTTTGATAGAAGCCGGTAGCCATTTAGAGACTTATATTTATATGATACAATCATATTCTTATCATGGTCTATGTTTTAAGAAAATTAGTAACTCACGATAGGTCAAATTAATAGGGTTAAAGACAAGTCCAAAAAGTATTTAATTAACTTCCAATTCCAAATAAGAGGTTAAAGTGAATGTAAAATTTACATTTTACTCCTGTTGTGAAAAAAAAACTTACCTTTTAAACTTCACAGCAGCTCCAGCTTCCTCCACCCGTTTCAAGCCTCTTCCGGGGTCTAAAATGAGGCATCCGGCTTTCCTCCCAATCACAGCATTGAATCAGACAACTGATTCCCCCGGGGGGGGGGGGGGAGCTGTGATTGGAGGATGACCTATCAATCATTTCTGACATCAGAAATGGCTTGTGAGACCGGAGGAAGCTGGAGCTGCTGTGAAGTTTAAAAGGTAAGTTTTTTTTCACAACAGGAGTGAAATGTAAATTTTGATGAATTAAAGTGCCCCTGTCTTTTATCGAAGTTTTAAAAACCAGGCACTTTAGCATCAAAATTTACATTCACTTTAAGACACGGAGCTCCTTGCAGATGTGTGATGCAACCTCACAGTTCGCAGCTAACTCCGGCCCCATCATGCAGCATTGCATAACAATTCATTATTTTATTTATTATTTCTTAAAGTGTATGATCATATGAAAATGTTTTGAGGAATGGAGTTTATTAAGACAGACCTCTGCAAATCAGTTGCTATAACAGGCCTTGTATAATGTGTATTGTAAACTACAGTAACTGTATTAACATCTGTATAGTTTATTAAGACCTCTACAGATCAGTTGTTATAACAGGCCTTGTATAAAGTATATTGTGCTGTATACTCCAATAGTATATTATGCTGTATATTCCAATAGTATATTGTGCTGTATACTCCAATAGTATATTGTGCTGTATACTCCAAATAGTGTATTGTGCTGTATACTCCAATGGTGTATTGTGCTGTATACTTCTATAGTGTATTTTGCTGTATACACCAATAGTGTATTAAGCTATATAGACTTGTTTAATTTCAGATATGTTTGCTCCAATTTTTTATAGAAAAGAGAATGTATAATAATAATTTATATTATAATGTCATATATAGTCAGTGGTTCAGTAATCCTGAAGCAATCACTGAAGCAGTTAAGAAACATAGCACTAGAGTAAAACAGTTATTTATCTGTTTCAGATGAAAATCAGAAAATAAATGTGGTTGCACCAGAACAAAGCTCCGCCTCATATTCTAAAATTGCAAACACAAGCGTCATCCTCACATCTTCATGTCGGTTAGAAAAAGTATACATTTTCACCCAAAATAATTCTAATTTCTATATTTTGTCCATAGCCCTGCCTAAAAATTCTGAACATTTCCTGCTGATGTAATAGCCACTAGAAAAATGATTCCAATATACGAAACTAGTTAGAAATTTCACAAAGAAAGATACAAAAAGGGATATCCCTTAATGTCTTCAAGACAAAAAGAAGGATCCCAGGATGAAATTGAAGATCTCTAACAAAGGGCTTGCTTCCATTGAGTCGTTAAAAATGGAGCCGTAAGCTAACAAAGTCGCTGACAGCTAAAAATAATTTATGGCTCAATTTTAGTACCAGGTTTTCATTTAAATATTTTGCGCATGTGTAACCTATCACTAAGATTACGAGTTTTGAGCGCCATAGGGAAAGTAATGAACGCAACAAAATTGCGTTATTTAACCCCCTAGAGCGCTGCAATTACAAGTTTAAAAAAACACGGCTTTTGCGGGCGATATGGCTGCGTTGATCTCGATACCGCCACCAAAAATAAGCAGTGTTTGACGTGCTCGTGCCTCGCTTTCCCCATAGACATCAATAGGGGAGAGCCGGCCAAAAAAAAAGTCTAACAACCTGCGATCGCGGAAGCAAAAGCTCAGTAACGCACGTCCCATTGATGTCTATGGGGAAAAAAAGAAAATACAGTTTAAACAGCCTAACATAAACCCTGAGTCTAAACACACCCCTAATCTGCTGCCCCCCGACATCGCCGACACCTGCCTAAGTTATTAAACCCTAATCTGCCGCTCCCGATATTGCCACCACCTAAATAAAATTATTAACCCCTAATGTGCTGCTCCCGATATCGCCGCCACTGTACTAAAGTTATTAACCCCTATTCCGCCGCAGCCCACTATAGCTGCAACTATATTAAATTTATTAACCCCTATTCCCCCGCTCCCCAACATCGCCGCAACTAAATAAAGTTATTAACCCCTAAACCTCTGGCCTCCCATATCACTACCACTATATAAACCTATTAACCCTAAACCACCAGCCCCCCCACATCGCAACAACCTAAATAAAACTATATTAACCCCTAAACCTAACCATAACCCTAACGTAACCCTAGCCCTAAACCTGACCCTAACCCTAAACCTAACTCTAACACCCCCTAACTTTAACATAATTAAAATAGATTTAAATTAAATTTACAATTATTAACAAAATAATTCCTATTTAAAACTAAATACTTACCTGTGAAATAAAACACAAGGTAGCTACAATATAACTAATAGTTATATTGTAGCTAGCTTATGTTTTATTTTTATTTCACAGGTAAGTTTGTATTTATTTTAACTAGGTAGACTAGTTAGTAAATAGTTATTAACTATTTACTAACTACCTAGCTAAAATAAATACAAACTTACCTGTGAAATAAAACCTAACCTGCCTTACACTAAAACCTAACATAACAAAAAATAAAAAACTACCATTACAAAAATTTTAAAAAACTACCATTAAAAAAAAAAAAAAACATTATCCCAAAAAAATTAAGATTATTCCTATTCTAATACCCTTTTAAAAAAAAACACCCCAAAATAAAATGGCCTAATCTAGAATAAACTACCAAGGGCCCTTAAAAGGGCCTTTGGGGGGCCCTTAAAAGGGTCTTTTGTAGGGCATTGCCCTGAGTTAAACAGTTCTTTTTGCTCCAAAAAAATACAAACACCCCTAAAAATATACATTACACAAAATAACAAACAAATTATCAAAAATAAAAAAAAATTCCTATTCTAAGACCCCATAAAGAAAAACCCCACCCCAAAATAAAAAACCTAACCTAGAAAAAAATACCAATGGCCCTTAAAAGGGCCTTTTGTAGGGCATTGCCCTAAAGATAGCAGCTCTTTTAATTAAAAAAAATACAAAGACCCACTAACATTACAAACCCCCACCCCCCAAACCCACAAAATAAAAAAAAACTATCTAAAAAACCTAAGCTACCCATTGCCCTGAAAAGGGCATTTGTATAGGCATTGCCCTTAAAAGGGCATTTAGCTCTTTTACTGCCCAGACATTAAACAAAAAAAAACCCACCCAAAAAAAACCTTAAAAAAGCCTAACACTAACCCCCTGATGATCTACTTACAGTTTTTGAAGTCCCGCTTGAACGATCTTCATCTAGGAGTTGAAGTCCTGATCCAATCGGCGAGAAGACTTCATCCATGCTGCCTCTTCAATCTTCATCCAGGCGGCATCGTCTATCTTGATCTAAGAGGCGCGGAGCTGGTCCATCCTGAAGACATCCGGCGCGGAGCATCCTCAGAATATCTGTTGTGAAAGCAAAACAAAACTAGTATCAATAAAAAACAATAGTTGTAGGTTTACAAGAGTGTTAAAAACACTAAGGCGTAGATTTATCACTGGTCAAGCGGACGTGATTTGCTTTTCCTGAACAAGAAATAGGATTGTAAATCATGAAGAGCCGAAATGGAAAAACAATTCTCTTGCCGGTAGTCTGGGACTGAGAATTTCAATCTTGAAAGTAAAGAGGAAAATAAGTGTATGTAAGTGAAACCCTTGCCTGTGTATAAATGCAGGATTTACAGTTGTAACTGAAACACACACCCAGCTTGTGTGAGACAGGTCTGTTAATTACAAATTTAATAATGTGACTAGAGAGAATACCTGTACCTTAAATTACAATAGGACTAAAGGAAAAGGTTTACTTTAGGTCAGACCACAAACCAGGCAGTTACCTTCAAAACTTACCCATAAAAATTTTCTGTCATTCTTCCTAACCTTCATCTAGTGGCCACTCAAAATGTTTTATATTTTCTAAATTATAAAATATAAATCTTTTGCTGACTAAATCTAGCCTACATTCAAACACATAACCATATATGTCTGGGGCACAAATAATCGAAAGTGCTACAAGGAGGCAAAATATTCCAAGGGATCCATCAATATGTCGAGCGAGCCTGCCACAATATTTCAAGCTCCTGACACAGCAGCATCTTTGAGACGCGTTTAATATACATGCCATTGGTCGGCGATGCTAGCTATAGATAACACCCAGCATCGCTGTCCATATTAGCAGCCTATAGTAAAGGATCCCTGGAATAGAACTGCCGTGTGCCTAACCACTAATCCTAATACCCCTAAACCGAAGTACTCCACGATCGCAAACTAACACTACACTAATAAAGTTCTAAACTGCCACATACCCACCACAAGTACTATCCTATTAACCCATATACTGCCACAATACCACTGCAAGTACTAAACTATTAACCCTTATACCGCCACATACCCACTGCAAGTACTATCCTATTAACCCCTATACCATGACATACCCACCGCAAGTTACTATCCTATTAACCCTTTATACTGCCACATACCCACTGCAAGTACTAAACTATTAACCCCTATACCACCACATATCCACCACAAGTACTATCCTATTAACCCTATACCGCCACATAACTACCACAAGTACTAAACTATTAAGCCCAATACCGCCACATACCCACCGCAAGTACTATTCTATAAATCTCTATACCGCCACATACCCACCGCAAGTACTAAACTATTAACCCCTACACCACCACATAACCACTGCAAGTACTATCCTATTAACCCCTATACCACCACATACCCACCGCAAGTACTAAACTATAAACCCCTATACCGCAATATACCCACCGCAAGTACTATCCTATTAATTCTTATAACGCCACATACCAACCACAAGTACTAAACTTTTAACACCTATACTGCCACATACCCACTCCAAGTACTATCCTATTAACCTCTTTACTGCCACAAATCCTAAACACAAACTAACCTAACACCTAACCCCCTTCTAAACTAAACCCCTTAAGTAAAAAAAAAATAAAAAAAATCTAAACCACACAAACCCAAATACAATCTAACACTACTCTACCTAATACCTAACCCCTCTAAACTAGCCCCCACTAATTTACAAAGAAAAAACTAAGTTACAATAAAATACAAAATCTGTTACAAAAATAATAAACTACAGTATCCAAAATAAAAAAACACCATTATACCTAACACTTAACTACATGCTGAATGAAAAAAACACCCCCCAAAAAACACCCTCAGTGTAAGTGATAAGCTCTTTTACATTTAAAAATCAATTAAAAAAAACCTCCACAAAACAAGTAACCCCCACCCCTAAACATAACAAAATCTAGCTAAAAACCCCATCTATCCTAGAAAGAAAAGTTAAAATAAAAGCCTTTTTCCCTTAAAAATAAAAAACCCACCCCCAAAAAGCCCTAACTAACATTGTACTCACTGTTGGGAAATCCGGATCTTCTGAATCTGATGTTGGGCCCTCTTCGTCCCTGGAGCTGGAAAAGGCCCATCTTCACGGTGGCGGAGGCGGACTGAAATTCCAGAAGCGCGGACCCCAATATATATATGGGTACCACTTTTTTTTTGTTTCAGTGAGCGCATTATCTGCACCATATAGGCACACTTCAAATAGGGCCCCCCCCCCCCCCCGTGGCCGCAGCAAAATGCTGATGAGCAGCAATGTCGGCAATGTGGGTGGTGACGCCAGGCTCCCATTGACTGCTACGGGAGAGACATCTCTGCTCGTCGGTATTGCTCAGACACGCCCCTATTCTTTAAATATCTCTATGCTTTGAATATCAGGGCCATTATCTTTATTCAACCTCTTAGGATGTGATTTCCGTAGATTCTTTTTCCACCACATTTCTCTTTTCCTTATAAAGAATTTCTTTATCACCCCCTTTCCTTGGTTTTGTATATGGTCAATGACCTAAAATAACAATTGACTTACTGCATGCCCACATTCAATTAATGTTTAAGAACTGGCTATAACATATTTAATTAGGCATTGTAGATTATGTTCCTAATCTTTTGTCTCATTCTCCGTGTGTGGTCTCACCTATGCAACAAGGGCCACAAGAACACTTTAAAATATATATTGCTTATTTTATTTGATATGCATAATAACAATATTCAATGTGTTTTTTTTGTCTTGCCACAAGTCTATGCCAGTAATTTCTTTTTTTCATCATTAAATTGTATTGTCAGTAAGTAAGTGAAGGGTATGGACACTTATTTTCTAAATAGTTAAACACCTACACTTTCTTAACCACCCACATCTGATGTCACCAATTTATGTCTCAAATTCTTAACCCTATAAGGGTGCAGGATATCTTTGAAATTACACTTGTGGATTAGATCTGCCTAAAATGTACCAATGTTTTTTTTAATAATCTTGGAAACCTATTAATCGTATTATATTAAGAAACAAATGTATGGAACGAGGGTTGGCAGAGCCAAATTTGCAACTTTTCACAGACTGAAAGATTGAAATATTGTTCCTGTCCTACTCATTACTTGTTACAGTCCCTTAACAAGCCCAATTCAAGACACATGGACAATAAATCCATTACCTTTAATTCTGTGGGACTATATAAATCCCATATTATCAGAACTACACCTTGAATTGAAGTCATGTACATAAATTATAAATGTTATAAAATTATTTGTGAATATAGTTGAAAATGTGGTTTCTTCATTATTTAACATTTTATTGAAATGATAATGTTTGGTAAAATGTGAAAGAACCTATGATTCACAGGACACAAACAAAAATCTCTTAAAAATAGTTTAAGAAAACTTGAAAACTTATGCAAAAAAATGTTTTTGATAGATTTGTATTAAAGTTAGAATGGATCTCAGTCCTAAGTATCTGATTGCATTGTGAGCATTTATAGAAAACAATAAACACAAGGAAAGAAAGGGTAAATTTGATAACAGAGGCAAATTGTATTTGTATTTTATTTTATGCAGTTTCTGAATCATTAAAGTTTAATTTTTATTTCAATGTCACTTTTTGTGATTCAGAAAAGAGCATCGCGATTTTAAGCAACTTTCTAATTTACTCCGATTATCAATTTTTCTTTGTTCTCTTGCTATCTTTATTTGAAAAAAGAAGGCATCTAAGCTACTTTTTTTGTTCAGACCCATTGACAGCACTTGTTTATTGGTTGGTGAATTTATCCACTAATCAACAAGAACAAACCCAGGTTGTTCACACAAAAATGGGCCGGCATCTAAACTTACATTTTTGCATTTCAAATAAAGATACCAATAGAATGAAGACAATTTGATAATAGGAGTAAATTAAAAAGGTTGCTTAAAATTGCATGCTCTATCTGAATCACGAAAAAACAAAATGTGGGTTCAGTGTCCCTTTAATAATTATTTCCATTCTATTAGCAAGAAAAATAGATTTTTAAATGCTGGGTATCCCGACAGATACCTCCCCTCAGAGAATTAAAGTTGAGCATGATAAACCAATTAACGCTAGAAGAATGGGACTCAATACAAGACCCACTTAAGAGGCACAAGACCTTTATACAAAAATGGGAACCATTCCTTCTGATCCTACCACAAATAACAAATTATAACCCCATTTTTGAATACTAATTGTGTGATGGAGAGGTAATTAAGATGTCAGTGGACTTTTTTTTCTTAGATATGATCAGATTAAACTATGACTAACTCTGATCTACAGGTTTTGGGGGGAGGGACCCCCTGGGGAGACACCGGCACATCATTTATTGTTTATTGTTCTGCTTTAAAAATTGATTTTCATTTAATTGTTATTTTTTCTTTATAAATATATAGAAAAGCACTTCCAAGAAACTGCAAACATTATCTTTAGAGATTAATGGAAACAATAGATTGCTATTTTCTTTTCTTTCTTGATTAAATCTTAATTTTCAGACATCGGAACCATACTATTATCATCCTTGCAATATGTGTATGTTTTGGATAGTGATATAAATAAAGTCTTAAAAATAATAACTGCTATTTATAGAAAATTAAATTACAGAACAATAAAATGATGTCATGTATATATATATGTTTCTATGTGTGTACATGTGTATTTACTGTATGTATTTATATGTGGACTCCTTGCCCAGTGTGCTTAGAGGAATGTGGCTGCACCTCACTGACGAGGCCATAGGAGGCCGAAGACGATCGTCTGGGGTTGTCATGTTCCTTGTTCAGAGGAGCGATTGCCTGGTATTTCGGGGCTGGACTGACCTTACTTGGCGGATCAGACTGATATACTTCAGGAAAGTTTTCTTCTGTGAAAAGCACACTGGTCTAAAAGAGGCTGCCTCCGGGTGGTAATCGCCATAGAACAAGCACTGAGCTGTTGTTCGTTCCTGTAGAGCGCTTCTCTCCTTTGTATGCAAATTATTATGACCCTGGGAAGTCTCCCTATGGGTGATGGGGAAACCAGACGTGGACTCCTTGCCCAGTGTGCTTAGAGGAATGTGGCTGCACCTCACTGACGAGGCCCCATAGGAGGCCGAAAACGATCGTCTGGGGTTGTCATGTTTCCTTGTTCAGAGGAGGATTGCCTGGTATTTCGGGGCTGGACTGACCTTACTTGGCGGGATCAGACTGAATATACTTCAGGAAAGTTTTCTTCTGTGAAAGCAACTGGTCTAAAAGAGGCTGCCTCCGGGGTGGTAAATCGCCATAGAACAAGCCACTGAGCTGTTGTCTCGTTCCTGGTAGAGCGCTTCTCTCTTTGTATGCAAATTATTATGACCCTGGGGAAGTCTCCCTATGGGTGATGGGGAAACCAGACGTGGACTCCTTGCCAGTGTGCTTAGAGGAATGTGGCTGCACCTCACTGACGAGCCCATAGGAGGCCGAAACGAACGTCTGGGGTTGTCATTGTTTCCTTGTTCAGAGGAGGATTGCCTGTATTTCGGGGCCTGGACTGACCTTACTTGGCGGGATCAGACTGATATACTTCAGGAAAGTTTTCCCTGCTGTGAAAAGCACACTGGTCTAAAAGAGGGCTGCCTCCGGGGGTGGTAAATCGCCATAGAACAAGCCACTGAGCAGTTGTTCGTCCTGGTAGAGCGCTTCTCTCCTTTGTATGCAAATTACTTATGACCCTGGGGGAAGTCTCCCTATGGGTGTGGAGGGAGGGGGCGGAAACCAGACGTGGACTCCTTGCCCAGTGTGCTTAGAGGAATGTGGCTGCACCTCACTGACGAGGCCCATAGGAGGCCGAAACGATCGTCTGGGGTTGTCATGTTCCTTGTTCAGAGGAGGATTGCCTGGTATTTCGGGGCTGGACTGACCTTACTTGGCGGGATCAGACTGATATACTTCAGGAAAGTTTTCTTCTGTGAAAAGCACACTGGTCTAAAAGAGGCTGCCTCCGGGTGGTAAATCGCCATAGAACAAGCCACTGAGCTGTTGTTCGTTCCTGGTAGAGCGCTTCTCTCTTTGTATGCAAATTATTATGACCCTGGGGAAGTCTCCCTATGGGTGATGGGGGAAACCAGACGTGGACTCCTTGCCCAGTGTGCTTAGAGGAATGTGGCTGCACCTCACTGACGAGGCCCATAGGAGGCCGAAACGATCGTCTGGGGTTGTCATGTTCCTTGTTCAGAGGAGGATTGCCTGGTATTTCGGGGCTGGACTGACCTTACTTGGCGGGATCAGACTGATATACTTCAGGAAAGTTTTCTTCTGTGAAAAGCACACTGGTCTAAAAGAGGCTGCCTCCGGGTGGTAAATCGCCATAGAACAAGCCACTGAGCTGTTGTTCGTTCCTGGTAGAGCGCTTCTCTCTTTGTATGCAAATTATTATGACCCTGGGGAAGTCTCCCTATGGGTGATGGGGGAAACCAGACGTGGACTCCTTGCCCAGTGTGCTTAGAGGAATGTGGCTGCACCTCACTGACGAGGCCCATAGGAGGCCGAAACGATCGTCTGGGGTTGTCATGTTCCTTGTTCAGAGGAGGATTGCCTGGTATTTCGGGGCTGGACTGACCTTACTTGGCGGGATCAGACTGATATACTTCAGGAAAGTTTTCTTCTGTGAAAAGCACACTGGTCTAAAAGAGGCTGCCTCCGGGTGGTAAATCGCCATAGAACAAGCCACTGAGCTGTTGTTCGTTCCTGGTAGAGCGCTTCTCTCTTTGTATGCAAATTATTATGACCCTGGGGAAGTCTCCCTATGGGTGATGGGGGAAACCAGACGTGGACTCCTTGCCCAGTGTGCTTAGAGGAATGTGGCTGCACCTCACTGACGAGGCCCATAGGAGGCCGAAACGATCGTCTGGGGTTGTCATGTTCCTTGTTCAGAGGAGGATTGCCTGGTATTTCGGGGCTGGACTGACCTTACTTGGCGGGATCAGACTGATATACTTCAGGAAAGTTTTCTTCTGTGAAAAGCACACTGGTCTAAAAGAGGCTGCCTCCGGGTGGTAAATCGCCATAGAACAAGCCACTGAGCTGTTGTTCGTTCCTGGTAGAGCGCTTCTCTCTTTGTATGCAAATTATTATGACCCTGGGGAAGTCTCCCTATGGGTGATGGGGGAAACCAGACGTGGACTCCTTGCCCAGTGTGCTTAGAGGAATGTGGCTGCACCTCACTGACGAGGCCCATAGGAGGCCGAAACGATCGTCTGGGGTTGTCATGTTCCTTGTTCAGAGGAGGATTGCCTGGTATTTCGGGGCTGGACTGACCTTACTTGGCGGGATCAGACTGATATACTTCAGGAAAGTTTTCTTCTGTGAAAAGCACACTGGTCTAAAAGAGGCTGCCTCCGGGTGGTAAATCGCCATAGAACAAGCCACTGAGCTGTTGTTCGTTCCTGGTAGAGCGCTTCTCTCTTTGTATGCAAATTATTATGACCCTGGGGAAGTCTCCCTATGGGTGATGGGGGAAACCAGACGTGGACTCCTTGCCCAGTGTGCTTAGAGGAATGTGGCTGCACCTCACTGACGAGGCCCATAGGAGGCCGAAACGATCGTCTGGGGTTGTCATGTTCCTTGTTCAGAGGAGGATTGCCTGGTATTTCGGGGCTGGACTGACCTTACTTGGCGGGATCAGACTGATATACTTCAGGAAAGTTTTCTTCTGTGAAAAGCACACTGGTCTAAAAGAGGCTGCCTCCGGGTGGTAAATCGCCATAGAACAAGCCACTGAGCTGTTGTTCGTTCCTGGTAGAGCGCTTCTCTCTTTGTATGCAAATTATTATGACCCTGGGGAAGTCTCCCTATGGGTGATGGGGGAAACCAGACGTGGACTCCTTGCCCAGTGTGCTTAGAGGAATGTGGCTGCACCTCACTGACGAGGCCCATAGGAGGCCGAAACGATCGTCTGGGGTTGTCATGTTCCTTGTTCAGAGGAGGATTGCCTGGTATTTCGGGGCTGGACTGACCTTACTTGGCGGGATCAGACTGATATACTTCAGGAAAGTTTTCTTCTGTGAAAAGCACACTGGTCTAAAAGAGGCTGCCTCCGGGTGGTAAATCGCCATAGAACAAGCCACTGAGCTGTTGTTCGTTCCTGGTAGAGCGCTTCTCTCTTTGTATGCAAATTATTATGACCCTGGGGAAGTCTCCCTATGGGTGATGGGGGAAACCAGACGTGGACTCCTTGCCCAGTGTGCTTAGAGGAATGTGGCTGCACCTCACTGACGAGGCCCATAGGAGGCCGAAGACGATCGTCTGGGGTTGTCATGTTCCTTGTTCAGAAGGGAGGGATTGCCTGGTATTTTCGGGGGCTGGACTGACCTTACTTGGCGGGATCAGACTGATATACTTTCAGGAAAGTTTTCTTCTGTGAAAAGCACACTGGTCTAAAAGAGGCTGCCTGCCGGGTGGTAAATAGCCCATAGAACAAGCCACTGAGCTGTTTGTTCGTTCCTGTAGAGCGCTTCTCTCTTTGTATGCAAATTATTATGACCCTGGGGAAGTCTCCCTATGGGTGATGGGGGAAACCAGACGTGGACTCCTTGCCCAGTGTGCTTAGAGGAATGTGGCTGCACCTCACTGACGAGGCCCATAGGAGGCCGAAACGATCGTCTGGGGTTGTCATGTTCCTTGTTCAGAGGAGGATTGCCTGGTATTTCGGGGCTGGACTGACCTTACTTGGCGGGATCAGACTGATATACTTCAGGAAAGTTTTCTTCTGTGAAAAGCACACTGGTCTAAAAGAGGCTGCCTCCGGGTGGTAAATCGCCATAGAACAAGCCACTGAGCTGTTGTTCGTTCCTGGTAGAGCGCTTCTCTCTTTGTATGCAAATTATTATGACCCTGGGGAAGTCTCCCTATGGGTGATGGGGGAAACCAGACGTGGACTCCTTGCCCAGTGTGCTTAGAGGAATGTGGCTGCACCTCACTGACGAGGCCCATAGGAGGCCGAAACGATCGTCTGGGGTTGTCATGTTCCTTGTTCAGAGGAGGATTGCCTGGTATTTCGGGGCTGGACTGACCTTACTTGGCGGGATCAGACTGATATACTTCAGGAAAGTTTTCTTCTGTGAAAAGCACACTGGTCTAAAAGAGGCTGCCTCCGGGTGGTAAATCGCCATAGAACAAGCCACTGAGCTGTTGTTCGTTCCTGGTAGAGCGCTTCTCTCTTTGTATGCAAATTATTATGACCCTGGGGAAGTCTCCCTATGGGTGATGGGGGAAACCAGACGTGGACTCCTTGCCCAGTGTGCTTAGAGGAATGTGGCTGCACCTCACTGACGAGGCCCATAGGAGGCCGAAACGATCGTCTGGGGTTGTCATGTTCCTTGTTCAGAGGAGGATTGCCTGGTATTTCGGGGCTGGACTGACCTTACTTGGCGGGATCAGACTGATATACTTCAGGAAAGTTTTCTTCTGTGAAAAGCACACTGGTCTAAAAGAGGCTGCCTCCGGGTGGTAAATCGCCATAGAACAAGCCACTGAGCTGTTGTTCGTTCCTGGTAGAGCGCTTCTCTCTTTGTATGCAAATTATTATGACCCTGGGGAAGTCTCCCTATGGGTGATGGGGGAAACCAGACGTGGACTCCTTGCCCAGTGTGCTTAGAGGAATGTGGCTGCACCTCACTGACGAGGCCCATAGGAGGCCGAAACGATCGTCTGGGGTTGTCATGTTCCTTGTTCAGAGGAGGATTGCCTGGTATTTCGGGGCTGGACTGACCTTACTTGGCGGGATCAGACTGATATACTTCAGGAAAGTTTTCTTCTGTGAAAAGCACACTGGTCTAAAAGAGGCTGCCTCCGGGTGGTAAATCGCCATAGAACAAGCCACTGAGCTGTTGTTCGTTCCTGGTAGAGCGCTTCTCTCTTTGTATGCAAATTATTATGACCCTGGGGAAGTCTCCCTATGGGTGATGGGGGAAACCAGACGTGGACTCCTTGCCCAGTGTGCTTAGAGGAATGTGGCTGCACCTCACTGACGAGGCCCATAGGAGGCCGAAACGATCGTCTGGGGTTGTCATGTTCCTTGTTCAGAGGAGGATTGCCTGGTATTTCGGGGCTGGACTGACCTTACTTGGCGGGATCAGACTGATATACTTCAGGAAAGTTTTCTTCTGTGAAAAGCACACTGGTCTAAAAGAGGCTGCCTCCGGGTGGTAAATCGCCATAGAACAAGCCACTGAGCTGTTGTTCGTTCCTGGTAGAGCGCTTCTCTCTTTGTATGCAAATTATTATGACCCTGGGGAAGTCTCCCTATGGGTGATGGGGGAAACCAGACGTGGACTCCTTGCCCAGTGTGCTTAGAGGAATGTGGCTGCACCTCACTGACGAGGCCCATAGGAGGCCGAAACGATCGTCTGGGGTTGTCATGTTCCTTGTTCAGAGGAGGATTGCCTGGTATTTCGGGGCTGGACTGACCTTACTTGGCGGGATCAGACTGATATACTTCAGGAAAGTTTTCTTCTGTGAAAAGCACACTGGTCTAAAAGAGGCTGCCTCCGGGTGGTAAATCGCCATAGAACAAGCCACTGAGCTGTTGTTCGTTCCTGGTAGAGCGCTTCTCTCTTTGTATGCAAATTATTATGACCCTGGGGAAGTCTCCCTATGGGTGATGGGGGAAACCAGACGTGGACTCCTTGCCCAGTGTGCTTAGAGGAATGTGGCTGCACCTCACTGACGAGGCCCATAGGAGGCCGAAACGATCGTCTGGGGTTGTCATGTTCCTTGTTCAGAGGAGGATTGCCTGGTATTTCGGGGCTGGACTGACCTTACTTGGCGGGATCAGACTGATATACTTCAGGAAAGTTTTCTTCTGTGAAAAGCACACTGGTCTAAAAGAGGCTGCCTCCGGGTGGTAAATCGCCATAGAACAAGCCACTGAGCTGTTGTTCGTTCCTGGTAGAGCGCTTCTCTCTTTGTATGCAAATTATTATGACCCTGGGGAAGTCTCCCTATGGGTGATGGGGGAAACCAGACGTGGACTCCTTGCCCAGTGTGCTTAGAGGAATGTGGCTGCACCTCACTGACGAGGCCCATAGGAGGCCGAAACGATCGTCTGGGGTTGTCATGTTCCTTGTTCAGAGGAGGATTGCCTGGTATTTCGGGGCTGGACTGACCTTACTTGGCGGGATCAGACTGATATACTTCAGGAAAGTTTTCTTCTGTGAAAAGCACACTGGTCTAAAAGAGGCTGCCTCCGGGTGGTAAATCGCCATAGAACAAGCCACTGAGCTGTTGTTCGTTCCTGGTAGAGCGCTTCTCTCTTTGTATGCAAATTATTATGACCCTGGGGAAGTCTCCCTATGGGTGATGGGGGAAACCAGACGTGGACTCCTTGCCCAGTGTGCTTAGAGGAATGTGGCTGCACCTCACTGACGAGGCCCATAGGAGGCCGAAACGATCGTCTGGGGTTGTCATGTTCCTTGTTCAGAGGAGGATTGCCTGGTATTTCGGGGCTGGACTGACCTTACTTGGCGGGATCAGACTGATATACTTCAGGAAAGTTTTCTTCTGTGAAAAGCACACTGGTCTAAAAGAGGCTGCCTCCGGGTGGTAAATCGCCATAGAACAAGCCACTGAGCTGTTGTTCGTTCCTGGTAGAGCGCTTCTCTCTTTGTATGCAAATTATTATGACCCTGGGGAAGTCTCCCTATGGGTGATGGGGGAAACCAGACGTGGACTCCTTGCCCAGTGTGCTTAGAGGAATGTGGCTGCACCTCACTGACGAGGCCCATAGGAGGCCGAAACGATCGTCTGGGGTTGTCATGTTCCTTGTTCAGAGGAGGATTGCCTGGTATTTCGGGGCTGGACTGACCTTACTTGGCGGGATCAGACTGATATACTTCAGGAAAGTTTTCTTCTGTGAAAAGCACACTGGTCTAAAAGAGGCTGCCTCCGGGTGGTAAATCGCCATAGAACAAGCCACTGAGCTGTTGTTCGTTCCTGGTAGAGCGCTTCTCTCTTTGTATGCAAATTATTATGACCCTGGGGAAGTCTCCCTATGGGTGATGGGGGAAACCAGACGTGGACTCCTTGCCCAGTGTGCTTAGAGGAATGTGGCTGCACCTCACTGACGAGGCCCATAGGAGGCCGAAACGATCGTCTGGGGTTGTCATGTTCCTTGTTCAGAGGAGGATTGCCTGGTATTTCGGGGCTGGACTGACCTTACTTGGCGGGATCAGACTGATATACTTCAGGAAAGTTTTCTTCTGTGAAAAGCACACTGGTCTAAAAGAGGCTGCCTCCGGGTGGTAAATCGCCATAGAACAAGCCACTGAGCTGTTGTTCGTTCCTGGTAGAGCGCTTCTCTCTTTGTATGCAAATTATTATGACCCTGGGGAAGTCTCCCTATGGGTGATGGGGGAAACCAGACGTGGACTCCTTGCCCAGTGTGCTTAGAGGAATGTGGCTGCACCTCACTGACGAGGCCCATAGGAGGCCGAAACGATCGTCTGGGGTTGTCATGTTCCTTGTTCAGAGGAGGATTGCCTGGTATTTCGGGGCTGGACTGACCTTACTTGGCGGGATCAGACTGATATACTTCAGGAAAGTTTTCTTCTGTGAAAAGCACACTGGTCTAAAAGAGGCTGCCTCCGGGTGGTAAATCGCCATAGAACAAGCCACTGAGCTGTTGTTCGTTCCTGGTAGAGCGCTTCTCTCTTTGTATGCAAATTATTATGACCCTGGGGAAGTCTCCCTATGGGTGATGGGGGAAACCAGACGTGGACTCCTTGCCCAGTGTGCTTAGAGGAATGTGGCTGCACCTCACTGACGAGGCCCATAGGAGGCCGAAACGATCGTCTGGGGTTGTCATGTTCCTTGTTCAGAGGAGGATTGCCTGGTATTTCGGGGCTGGACTGACCTTACTTGGCGGGATCAGACTGATATACTTCAGGAAAGTTTTCTTCTGTGAAAAGCACACTGGTCTAAAAGAGGCTGCCTCCGGGTGGTAAATCGCCATAGAACAAGCCACTGAGCTGTTGTTCGTTCCTGGTAGAGCGCTTCTCTCTTTGTATGCAAATTATTATGACCCTGGGGAAGTCTCCCTATGGGTGATGGGGGAAACCAGATGTGGACTCCTTGCCCAGTGTGCTTAGAGGAATGTGGCTGCACCTCACTGACGAGGCCCATAGGAGGCCGAAACGATCGTCTGGGGTTGTCATGTTCCTTGTTCAGAGGAGGATTGCCTGGTATTTCGGGGCTGGACTGACCTTACTTGGCGGGATCAGACTGATATACTTCAGGAAAGTTTTCTTCTGTGAAAAGCACACTGGTCTAAAAGAGGCTGCCTCCGGGTGGTAAATCGCCATAGAACAAGCCACTGAGCTGTTGTTCGTTCCTGGTAGAGCGCTTCTCTCTTTGTATGCAAATTATTATGACCCTGGGGAAGTCTCCCTATGGGTGATGGGGGAAACCAGACGTGGACTCCTTGCCCAGTGTGTTTAGAGGAATGTGGCTGCACCTCACTGACGAGGCCCATAGGAGGCCGAAACGATCGTCTGGGGTTGTCATGTTCCTTGTTCAGAGGAGGATTGCCTGGTATTTCGGGGCTGGACTGACCTTACTTGGCGGGATCAGACTGATATACTTCAGGAAAGTTTTCTTCTGTGAAAAGCACACTGGTCTAAAAGAGGCTGCCTCCGGGTGGTAAATCGCCATAGAACAAGCCACTGAGCTGTTGTTCGTTCCTGGTAGAGCGCTTCTCTCTTTGTATGCAAATTATATACACATATAAACACATAAATAATAAGTGCATTGGAGCCCTTTGCAGTCAAGTAGCTGAAAACTTGTAAAATCATATTTATGCAATATTCATATTTAATGAAGTGTTTAACAGTGTATGTACTGTGGAGATGAAGACCATTACATGTGCAAGGGTGACTGTATGACTGTATGCTTTTTAAAACAGACTCTTGGACACCAGGTTGTGACACCTCCCTGCATATGTACTGAAACCATTTGATAAAGGTGCCAGTTAGGCACTGAAATGTCATGGGATTTTATTTTATGGATTCTGATTAATAAAAGCTAAGTTTTATACTAAAATCCAGTGAGTGCTGTCTTAAACAAGGAGGATATAGATATACTGTATATATATATATATATATATATATATACACACACACAATGTTAAGAGAGAGCATCCTCACCCTAATTCCAACTGCCAGGGTGCCAACGGTTAAATATAAGAATAGAAGGAGGCACTCGCTGGGCTTTTAATAAGTGAATTTAATCCTTAGAGCGTGACGTTTCGGGGACACACTCCCCTTCCTCAGACAATATATTTTAATATATATTTGATAAAAAAACAGCATATATATATGTGTGTGTGTATATATATATATATATATATATATATATAGGTATCCAAAACACCAGAATTCGCCCACAAAGGAAAACTGCCTGGGTGCAAATTTGTAGAAGATATGCAGCCAAATGAAAATGCACTCTCAGGACTTTCATAAACAGGCAGGGCCGGACTGGGAAATCAGACCAGCCCTGGAAATTTGTATAGACCGGCCCAACCCCGCCCCCTCCAACCTAGCCACGCCCCCTCCAAGCAAGCCAACTATGCTCTAGCTGGTTTTCCCTTCAACTCACATAGATATATACATATATATGTGCTTGCATACATATATACATACTTTCATTGGCTTTCAGAGTGATTGAGGAAGTTGATACTGCAGGGTATATACATATACATGCATACTCATCTACATCTATTCACACACACACATATATACATACACATGCATATACATACACACATACACACACATATATATATATATATATATATATATATATATATACACATACATACACACACACATATTCATACATGCATACACACACATTCATACATGCATACACACACATATTCATACATGCATACACACATATACATACATAAATACACACAGTCATACATGCATACACACATACTGTATACATACACACATATACATACATAAATACACACAGTCATACATGCATACACACATACTGTATACATACACACATATACATACATAAATACACACAGTCATACATGCATACACACATACTGTATACATACACACATATACATACATAAATACACACAGTCATACATGCATACACACATACTGTATACATACACACATATACATACATAAATACACACAGTCATACATGCATACACACATACTGTATACATACACATATTTATACGTGCATACACACATATATAGTGCATATATACATTCACACACATATTCATACACACACATATTTATACATACATACACACATATTCATACACACACATATTTATACATGCATACACACATATACATATATACATACACACATAATAATACATACATACACACATATAGATACATATATACACTCCCCACTGCTGGAGGTATGGTCTTAATATTCAAATACTGTGATTTACTGTTTTAAAGGCCCATCATATTTCAAATTATGTTCAGGTAATTTGTACACTAAGGAGCTCTCTCTCTTGCTGCACATAATTAGGCTTAGTGCTTTTTTTGTTCTTTGCCCCCTTCATTTAAGTTTAATCAAAATGGTCTTCAGTACACAATACTGGAAATATTACAAGCTATATTTTAGCTTACATTTTGCAGACTGTATAAAGTACATAGGATTACAAATGGTGTGTTCTGTACAAATTAAATGGAAATTAAACTAGATTAAAGAGAGATAATCTAAAAGTCATTTTTATTATTTTGGCTTCCTTTATATGAATGTGAAAGCCCCTGAGTGACTACTGACCGACCACAACGATGTTGTTGTTTGCTATGCTGCCTTTGCCTCTCTGCAGTGCTCACTCAGGACAGTCAGTCAGACCAGTGCTGCACTGCTGCTCTTCTTTGCTGCCATTGCTGGCCTGCAGCCTGCTGTGATGCCTGCGTGCGGCATGCCTGCTGGCTGCTCCCTGCCAAGTGCCCACTGCCAGTGCCCATTGCAATGCCAAATAAAAAAATAAAATTACCAACTTAGTAACTTACTTACAAGTTCCAACTACTCAGACTCAGTTGCCGGCCGCCCGCTGTCCTCCTGAAGTTCCTTCCCGCCGTCGGCCCGTCTCCCTCTCTGGTCTAGGTCTCACTCGAGTCAGGTCAGGTGAGGTCTTCTTGAGTCTCGACTCACTCTCTGTCTCTTCAGACTCAGACTGACTGCTCCCACACAGTCGACGTCGCCTGCACTCTGCACTCACACGTGACCTAACGTGCCATAGCCGCCCGCCGCCTGGCTGCTAACACACTGAGTGACTGACAGTGACTGATGATGATGACGCAACGGCCGCACGCAGCCGCTCTGAGGCTCCCTCCACATAATGTCACATCATCATGGTGGTAGCGGGCAGCTGGGCAGCGCAGGCCGGCAGGGTACACAACAATATAATAAAAAAAATACTTGAACAGTTGAAAAAAAACTGAACTGAACAGTGAACTTACTAAGTAATAAAAATAATAACTTACACGGATCGCCGCAATAGCTTAAGCTGCAATAATATACAGCAGCCATGCCACCAGCCCAGCTGAGCCGGCGGCCCACCGGGATTTTTCCCGGTATCCCGGCTGCCCAATCCGGCCCTGTAAACAGGTTACTTTTATTTCTGTAACGTTTTCGGAGGTCTTGCCTCCTTCATCAGCATGAATAAAGTGAAAACAAACAAATTCTTAAATAGTGACATACTCACTCCAAATCATTTCAAACCACTAACTTCACTGGCGCCAAAATTACCGGTGTTGGACCGCATAGTGCGTTCCAAATGTGCTAAGTGGCGGAAGTAGTGCGCCAAACTACTTCCGGTTGTCAAAATTCTGTAGCCGTAAAAAATCGGCTTAATATGTGTTAATGCAATTATTGTAAAACCATTATGGCATATTATCTTAGAAACATAACAAACTCTTAACGTGCAAACGATTGTGCTATTACATTAAATAGTGATAGTGAGTGTGACAGCCGCTTGTTGCCATGACAACCTCAATAACGCTAGAATGTAACCCTGTTAGAAATACAGGAACAGACTAGCAGTAATTATCTTTCAAGGTATATCACAGAGTGTGTCAAAGCAAGCATGCTGCTCGACTACAATATGTGTATTAAAAGAAAATGTATGTATTGAAAAAAAAGGGAGGTGAAAAGATCTACTTATAAGTCGCGCCAGCTGGCATATTGTACTATATACATGTTGCTGTGTTAGCTAATATTGAGGATATTAAACCAGTCTACCCAATATTAATTGAGGAGTCTCATATGGAGATGTATGCCTCCGATGTATTACCTTCAATGTGTAAACGACTAACATACTAAATAATATCATTTATCTGGGATCTCCCCATTGTCATGAGCTATTGACATGCATACTATTCATACCTTCCGTCAACACACCTTATTTACCCAAAATAAAAAATAAAAAAATTAAAAAAATTTAAAAAATTTTTTTTGGTGAATTTGTACAACTCAAATAATTCTTATTGAGTGATGAGGTTATATATTCACCATATTTAGTTTCCATACTACAGCTATGGGGGTCATATATAGCATATTCCACTTCCATCTTGTGGCTAGCAATGCCCCCATTCACTCACTATCAAAACGCTCCAAACAAGTTAACACAAATACAAAAAAATATAAACATAAAAATAAAAACAATTGATATAGCGGTCTTTCCATTAATTTGAACGATATCCCACTCGGGATTGATTTAGCTCTAAAAGTCCATGATTCTCATGTATGCAGAATAAAGAGCGCCTGGTCATTTATTTCTGAATTTATATATGAAGACCCGCTCTATGTTTATTTCTGTGCATTTTTCGGTGTCTGCGGTTACACCCTAGTCCTCTAGGTTAACGTGGCCTTTAGGATCGAATGCTTAGTATGCATTGTGTTACCCTGGTTGTTCAACCATCAAATTGTGGTCCATGTTATAATGTTCAATACTGGTCCTCTTCTGTTGTTATTTTTTCTTCCTAACATACTTGAGGATCTAGTGTCCAGCTTTGAATATATGTAATGTTATTTAAGCTATGTGTGTAAAAAACTTGGTAACTCCAAGGAACCACTATCCGACTTCCACACAGGTATTAGAAATACCAAAGACTCCTATCCCTGGTGCTGTTTGCCAACGTGGTTAGGAGAACCCCTAGAACGGGGAACGCCGACCCTGTGGCCCACAGAGTCATGATAATCTAGGTGCCGTACCCTGCAATTGTATCACACTGTATAGCCACATTACATCAAAGCCTTGAAGTCAGGGTTGGTGTTGAGCCCACCTGGGTAAATGGTACCCAGTCGGTACATCCATTGTGCCTCCCGTTGCAGAAGTATTTTACCTCTGTCTCCCCCTCTATCTAGTGGGGGTACATGATCAATAAGTGTGTATCTTATTGATGCCACCGAATGTCTATGTTCTGCACAGTGTCTCGCTACAGGTTGATCCGATTCCCCGGACTTGTGAGCCGACCTTATGGCATGCCGATGATTGGCCATCCTTTCTCTCAGGGTACCTGTCGTTTTACCGACATAATGCCAAGAGCATGGGCACACCAATAAGTAGATGACAAACGTGGTTGTGCAGGTAATCGAATGTCGTATATGGAACTGCCTGTTGGTGTGGGGATGATTAAATGTTCTGGTACTTATAAGTCCATTACAGGTAGTACATCCTAGGCATCGATAGGATCCTCTGATGTTGGTATGTGTCCTAGGATTATAACTGGCCTTCGAGTCAGTCTTGACTAATAAGTCTCGCAGATTTGTACCCCTCCTGTAACCAACCATGGGCGTAAGATGTTTACTAAACTGTAATTTTGGATCAGTGGAAACGATAGGCCAATGTGTCCTTAAAGAAAGTCCAGCATTTCTGGTACTAGGAGAAAATGTAGTTGCCAGTATGATTTTGTCATCCCTGGTTTGTCCGGGTTCTTGGGCCAGTAGTTGTGCTTGTGTTACTTGTGACACTTCCTTCATCATCTGACTGATATGTTGTGTCTTGTAGCCCCTCTCTGCAAATTTTGCACCCATTTCGGACACCTGGGTGGCTCCTAATATAGGGTCAGATTTATTTCTCACTGTTCTAATAAGCTGCGATTTCAGTATGCCCTTTAGTAATGCTGGGGGATGACAACTATCTGACCTCAGTAGGGAGTTCCTATCCGTGGGTTTGCTGAATAGTGTACATCCTAATCCCTGTGTGGTTTTGTAAACTTTGAGGTCAAGAAAGTTAATAGACTGTGTATCGCTCAGGATTTTAAATCTAACCGTGGTCTGTGTATTGTTGAATGTTTCGAACCACTCATGGAGGTCATCCATGCCCCCTCTCCAAATTACAAAAATATCGTCGATATACCTACGGTAGAAAATGATAGATGAATCACATTTTCCCTATAGGTATATATTCTCGAAATGTGACATGAAGATATTAGCATAGGAGGGGGCCATGGATGACCCCATGGCCGTGCCCGCTATCTGAAGAAAGAATTTGTTTTCGAATCTAAAATAATTCTTGTGTAAACAAAATTCGATGAGAGATAGTAGGTATTCAATAGGAGGTCCCTCATAGAGGGGGTTATTCGTGAGGTGTGCCCTAACAGCTTCTAATCCCTCCCCATGGGGAATGATAGTATATAGGCTGTTCACGTCCATGGTGACCAAAATATCACCAGGCTGGACGTGAACAGCCCCCAACAGTCTAATAAATTCGCTGGTATCCAGCAAAAAGGATCGTGTTCCCCTGACAACTGGCTGTAATAGCAGGTCAATGTACTGTGACACCGGTTGGCACAGGGAATTCACTGCCGATACAATCGGACGACCCGGGGGTGCATTTGCATCTTTGTGCACCTTCGGTATTGTATATAGTATGGGTATCCTTGGGTGCAGTGTAGTGCAATATTTTTTAATGTGTTCAGAGATGAAACCCTGTTCACAACCCATAAGAATTAAATCATCCAATTGTTTTTTGTATGTACCTGTTGTATCACCCTTCAGAGCCATATACGTAGATGTATCTGAGAGTTGATGTACAATATCGCCTTTATAATAGTCATAGTTCAGCAGGACTATGGCTCCTCCCTTATCCGCTGGTCTAATGGTAAGGGAGGTGTCATCCTGTAGCGTTTTAATGGCTTTTCTTTCTATTTGTGTGAGATTATGTTTCCATATAGAGTGTTCTCTATCTTTATCCAGGTCTTGAGAGACCATACGAATAAAGGTCTTGGTGCTGGCGCTACAGTTTATAGGTTCAAATGAGCTTGGTATATGACATTGGCGTTCAATCACAGTCTTAGTGTTATCTGCTACAGTGTTCTGGAAAAACTCTTTAAGCTTTAAGGTTCTGCAAAATTTGTGAATATCAAGTTTCTGCTCATATTCATTGATTGTTGTGCTGGGAACAAATGATAGTCCCTTATTGAGCAGTTGTATTTCACCTTTTGTCAGAACATGAGAGCTCAAGTTAATTATTGCATCCCTCGCCTCCCCCTCCTTGGTGGTCTGTGTCTTGGTGCCCGCCCGCCTGATGTGGGGTCTCGTGTGTCTGCTCTCTGTGAGCGTGTTGTAACCCCTAAAAAATGTCTGGGTGTTGACTGGGCATTATATTGATCAAAATTGTCACCTGTGCCCGGTGGGGTATAAGGCCTTGCACTATGATGTCTCTCAGTATCGGTGGACTCAGCTCCACTTGTATCCACTGTGTCAAAGCGTACACGCCTGTCTCGCTGCCTTCTCCTGGGCTGTATCTCTCTAGTGCCTGTAAGCCATTTATATACCTTGCCCTGAGAGTAATCTAATTTGACCGTGTCCAGTTTTCTATTCTTAAATGTAATTAAGTCATTTTTGTATTTATCAATTTGAGTTTTGATTTTGGATAACCAGTTCTCTTGTTGGTCATTGGCAAGAATTGGGTTATGTGTTGTTTCAAAATGCTGAATTTCAGTTTTAACCTTAGCTAAGATAGAAGTAACTTCCTCAATGACCAACAATATTAAATCAAAAGAACATTTGTTTAAAATGTAGCACCACTTCTTTCTGAATTCAGGGTTGTCTCTACCTATGGTAGGGATGTTGTGTACCCTAAACCCCCTTGGGATTTGCCCATTTCTGTGGTAGTCTGAAAGATAGCTACCGTGTAAAGATAAATCTATCTCACGTTTTTTCAGTTTTAACAATGCAAAATATAAGTTAATGGGAGTCTCACCAGTCGTCCTGGATATGGGTGCAAACAATATGCGGTTAGCGTCATCCATAATGGTTTTACAATAATGGCATTAACACATATTAAGCTGATTTTTTACGGCTACAGAATTTTGACAACCGGAAGTAGTTTGGCGCACTACTTCCGCCACTTAGCACATTTGGAACGCACTATGCGGTCCAACACCGGTAATTTTGGCGCCAGTGAAGTTAGTGGTTTGAAATGATTTGGAGTGAGTATGTCACTATTTAAGAATTTGTTTGTTTTCACTTTATTCATGCTGATGAAGGAGGCAAGACCTCCGAAAACGTTACAGAAATAAAAGTAACCTGTTTATGAAAGTCCTGAGAGTGCATTTTCATTTGGCTGCATATCTTCTACAAATTTGCACCCAGGCAGTTTTCCTTTGTGGGCGAATTCTGGTGTTTTGGATACCTATACACACGACCAGGCGTGCCCCTCCTGAATTAACCTCATCATTTCTACCACTTGATACACGGAACTTTCTCTTTGTGATTTGGCTCTAACTGCACAAGATTCGACATTCTTTTTCAAAAGGTTCAGTGTGATTGTTGTGGAATTTTTTCTATAGGCTCCCTAATTTTCTGGTACCAACTATGTCATCACAAGGTGAAAGCCACCAAGATCCTACTGTCACTCATGTGGAAACGGTTGAAGATCCGGCAATACAAGCTAAGGCAGCACAAACAGGGACGGTTTCCTACACCCAGGATGACGCTAACCGCATATTGTTTGCACCCATATCCAGGACGACTGGTGAGACTCCCATTAACTTATATTTTGCATTGTTAAAACTGAAAAAACGTGAGATAGATTTATCTTTACACGGTAGCTAGCTTTCAGACTACCACAGAAATGGGCAAATCCCAAGGGGGTTTAGGGTACACAACATCCCTACCATAGGTAGAGACAACCCTGAATTCAGAAAGAAGTGGTGCTACATTTTAAACAAATGTTCTTTTGATTTAATATTGTTGGTCATTGAGGAAGTTACTTCTATCTTAGCTAAGGTTAAAACTGAAATTCAGCATTTTGAAACAACACATAACCCAATTCTTGCCAATGACCAACAAGAGAACTGGTTATCCAAAATCAAAACTCAAATTGATAAATACAAAAATGACTTAATTACATTTAAGAATAGAAAACTGGACACGGTCAAATTAGATTACTCTCAGGGCAAGGTATATAAATGGCTTACAGGCACTAGAGAGATACAGCCCAGGAGAAGGCAGCGAGACAGGCGTGTACGCTTTGACACAGTGGATACAAGTGGAGCTGAGTCCACCGATACTGAGAGAGCTCATAGTGCAAGGCCTTATACCCCACCGGGCACAGGTGACAATTTTGATCAATATAATGCCCAGTCAACACCCAGACATTTTTTAGGGGTTACAACACGCTCACAGAGAGCAGACACACGAGACCCCACATCAGGCGGGCGGGCACCAAGACACAGACCACCAAGGAGGGGGAGGCGAGGGATGCAATAATTAACTTGAGCTCTCATGTTCTGACAAAAGGTGAAATACAACTGCTCAATAAGGGACTATCATTTGTTCCCAGCACAACAATCAATGAATATGAGCAGAAACTTGATATTCACAAATTTTGCAGAACCTTAAAGCTTAAAGAGTTTTTCCAGAACACTGTAGCAGATAACACTAAGACTGTGATTGAACGCCAATGTCATATACCAAGCTCATTTGAACCTATAAACTGTAGCGCCAGCACCAAGACCTTTATTCGCATGGTCTCTCAAGACCTGGATAAAGATAGAGAACACTCTATATGGAAACATAATCTCACACAAATAGAAAGAAAAGCCATTAAAACGCTACAGGATGACACCTCCCTTACCATTAGACCAGCGGATAAGGGAGGAGCCATAGTCCTGCTGAACTATGACTATTATAAAGGCGATATTGTACATCAACTCTCAGATACATCTACGTATATGGCTCTGAAGGGTGATCCAACAGGTACATACAAAAAACAATTGGATGATTTAATTCTTATGGGTTGTGAACAGGGTTTCATCTCTGAACACATTAAAAAATATTGCACTACACTGCACCCAAGGATACCCATACTATATACAATACCGAAGGTGCACAAAGATGCAAATGCACCCCCGGGTCGTCCGATTGTATCGGCAGTGGATTCCCTGTGCCAACCGGTGTCACAGTACATTGACCTGCTATTACAGCCGGTTGTCAGGGGAACACGATCCTTTTTGCTGGATACCAGCGAATTTATTAGACTGTTGGGGGCTGTTCACGTCCAGCCTGGTGATATTTTGGTCACCATGGACGTGAACAGCCTATATACTATCATTCCCCATGGGGAGGGATTAGAAGCTGTTAGGGCACACCTCACGAATAACCCCCTCTATGAGGGACCTCCTATTGAATACCTACTATCTCTCATCGAATTTTGTTTACACAAGAATTATTTTAGATTCAAAAACAAATTCTTTCTTCAGATAGCGGGCACGGCCATGGGGTCATCCATGGCCCCCTCCTATGCTAATATCTTCATGTCACATTTCGAGAATATATACCTATGGGGAAAATGTGATTCATCTATCATTTTCTACCGTAGGTATATCGACGATATTTTTCTAATTTGGAGAGGGGGCATGGATGACCTCCATGAGTGGTTCGAAACATTCAACAATACACAGACCACGGTTAGATTTAAAATCCTGAGCGATACACAGTCTATTAACTTTCTTGACCTCAAAGTTTACAAAACCACACAGGGATTAGGATGTACACTATTCAGCAAACCCACGGATAGGAACTCCCTACTGAGGTCAGATAGTTGTCATCCCCCAGCATTACTAAAGGGCATACTGAAATCGCAGCTTATTAGAACAGTGAGAAATAACTCTGACCCTATATTAGGAGCCACCCAGTTGTCCGAAATGGGTGCAAAATTTGCAGAGAGGGGCTACAAGACACAACATATCAGTCAGATGATGAAGGAAGTGTCACAAGTAACACAAGCACAACTACTGGCCCAAGAACCCGGACAAACCAGGGATGACAAAATCATACTGGCAACTACATTTTCTCCTAGTACCAGAAATGCTGGACTTTCTTTAAGGACACATTGGCCTATCGTTTCCACTGATCCAAAATTACAGTTTAGTAAACATCTTACGCTAATGGTTGGTTACAGGAGGGGTACAAATCTGCGAGACTTATTAGTCAAGACTGACTCGAAGGCCAGTTATAATCCTAGGACACATACCAACATCAGAGGATCCTATCGATGCCTAGGATGTACTACCTGTAATGGACTTATAAGTACCAGAACATTTAATCATCCCCACACCAACAGGCAGTTCCATATACGACATTCGATTACCTGCACAACCACGTTTGTCATCTACTTATTGGTGTGCCCATGCTCTTGGCATTATGTCGGTAAAACGACAGGTACCCTGAGAGAAAGGATGGCCAATCATCGGCATGCCATAAGGTCGGCTCACAAGTCCGGGGAATCGGATCAACCTGTAGCGAGACACTGTGCAGAACATAGACATTCGGTGGCATCAATAAGATACACACTTATTGATCATGTACCCCCACTAGATAGAGGGGGAGACAGAGGTAAAATACTTCTGCAACGGGAGGCACAATGGATGTACCGACTGGGTACCATTTACCCAGGTGGGCTCAACACCACCCCTGACTTCAAGGCTTTGATGTAATGTGGCTATACAGTGTGATACAATTGCAGGGTACGGCACCTAGATTATCATGACTCTGTGGGCCACAGGGTCGGCGTGCCCCGTTCTAGGGGTTCTCCTAACCACGTTGGCAAACAGCACCAGGGATAGGAGTCTTTGGTATTTCTAATACCTGTGTGGAAGTCGGATAGTGGTTCCTTGGAGTTACCAAGTTTTTTACACACATAGCTTAAATAACATTACATATATTCAAAGCTGGACACTAGATCCTCAAGTATGTTAGGAAGAAAAAATAACAACAGAAGAGGACCAGTATTGAACATTATAACATGGACCACAATTTGATGGTTGAACAACCAGGGTAACACAATGCATACTAAGCATTCGATCCTAAAGGCCACGTTAACCTAGAGGACTAGGGTGTAACCGCAGACACCGAAAAATGCACAGAAATAAACATAGAGCGGGTCTTCATATATAAATTCAGAAATAAATGACCAGGCGCTCTTTATTCTGCATACATGAGAATCATGGACTTTTAGAGCTAAATCAATCCCGAGTGGGATATCGTTCAAATCAATGGAAAGACCGCTATATCAATTGTTTTTATTTTTATGTTTATATTTTTTTGTATTTGTGTTAACTTGTTTGGAGCGTTTTGATAGTGAGTGAATGGGGGCATTGCTAGCCACAAGATGGAAGTGGAATATGCTATATATGACCCCCATAGCTGTAGTATGGAAACTAAATATGGTGAATATATAACCTCATCACTCAATAAGAATTATTTGAGTTGTACAAATTCACCAAAAAAACTTTTTTTAAATTTTTTTAATTTTTTTAATTTTTTTATTTTTTATTTTGGGTAAATAAGGTGTGTTGACGGAAGGTATGAATAGTATGCATGTCAATAGCTCATGACAATGGGGAGATCCCAGATAAATGATATTATTTAGTATGTTAGTCGTTTACACATTGAAGGTAATACATCGGAGGCATACATCTCCATATGAGACTCCTCAATGAATATTGGGTAGACTGGTTTAATATCCTCAATATTAGCTAACACAGCAACATGTATAAAGTACAATATGCCAGCTGGCGCGACTTATAAGTAGATCTTTTCACCTCCCTTTTTTTTCAATACATACATTTTCTTTTAATACACATATTGTAGTCGAGCAGCATGCTTGCTTTGACACACTCTGTGATATACCTTGAAAGATAATTACTGCTAGTCTGTTCCTGTATTTCTAACAGGGTTACATTCTAGCGTTATTGAGGTTGTCATGGCAACAAGCGGCTGTCACACTCACTATCACTATTTACTGTAATAGCACAATCGTTTGCACGTTAAGAGTTTGTTATGTTTCTAAGATAATATGCCATAATGGTTTTACAATAATGGCATTAACACATATTAAGCCGATTTTTTACGGCTACAGAATTTTGACAACCGGAAGTAGTTTGGCGCACTACTTCCGCCACTTAGCACATTTGGAACGCACTATGCGGTCCAACACCGGTAATTTTGGCGCCAGTGAAGTTAGTGGTTTGAAATGATTTGGAGTGAGTATGTCACTATTTAAGAATTTGTTTGTTTTCACTTTATTCATGCTGATAAAGAAGGCAAGACCTCCGAAAATGTTACAGAAATAAAAGTAACCTGTTTATGAAAGTCCTGAGAGTGCATTTTCATTTGGCTGCATATATATATATATATATATGTATTTATGATTAAATAGAACATATTCTGCTATGTGAAGAACATTGGAAAATAAATATTAATGTTTCATGTCGGGTTAGTGTACTTGAGAAAATGTGATCGGGTTTGTGTGACTTGGGTGTTAAGTTTATTCCATTTTTTGTGCTCCATTAATGTTTACGTGGGAATAGGTTAATGCGGTTGTAATATTCCAAGTTTGTTAGTAAAATCATGAAATAGCTGAGTTACTTTCTCACTTAACAAACATCATCAACTCTAACTCCTTTAGTCAGAACTTTGATTAGGTTTTTACATCATTAATTAGTGCTGGGTAAAGAGATCTAGCCTTATTTCATTTTCCTTTTTATACATTTTATTTCCCAGCTTATAACTGTTCTGAAGAGAACAAAAATGTTTACTTAAACAAAATGCCCCCCTGGAGGAGAGCATCGACGGAGGGGATAGTGACCCCCCCATCGTAGCAGTGGAGCGGTCCTGGGGTTCATAAGAGCCCCGCGGAAGTAGCTCATCCTCTGTTCTGTCCCTGCAACCACAAGGCGAAGTTGATTCCGGGGCTTGCGGTTGCAGAGACTAGAGACTGTGAGGATGAGCGATATTGCAGAGGACGTGCAGCGGATAGCGGAATCCAGAGGCCTGGCTTGGCTGAAGTCTTACCTGGCTGCAGCACATCTTCCAGGACCAGAACTCACGGCGGCTGATGGCGGGACGACACACGGCAGGCCGCAACGGCGGTCCAGGCCTCCGGAGCGGCTGTCCCCAGACGACGACATGAGCAGGAGGAGCGGTAGCGGCGCTGGGCATGTGCAGACTGATCCTGAGGACGGCTGAGGAGGCCACAAGGAAGACGAAGACGCCAGTCGGGAGCAGCAGGACGGCAGGTAAGGCCGGGTGTGGTGAGGGGCTGGGCCTCGATCAAGAAGAGAGTGGGCGGGTGACTGCGGCTCCAGTGATGAGGCCTACAGCTCCGGGGACCAGCGTTACGGCGGGGGAGGGAGCTCCCCTGGCCGCTTCATCGTTGAGGGAGCAGGGAGAGGAGACAGAGGAGCAGCATGGGTGTGCTCCGATTAGAGGGAGAGCACGGGGGGGCCAAAGGGGCTTTGGAAAAGGTAGTGGGAAAGGGACTGGGGAACCCAGGAGTACAGGGAGTGAGACTCCTGGGGGGGGGAGGCAGGTGAATGCAAGGGGGCAAAATGAAGGGGTAATGGGGGGGGTTCCGCATTTGGGAAGCATAGAGGGATAATAGGGGAACCTCAGAAGGGGATAGGGGGGCAGTCAGTGAGTAGGTTGGAGAGAAATGACCCTGGGAGAGCAGGAACTAGTGGGGCATTAACAGTGAGAGGGCCACGTATTGGGGGAGGGGGAGTTGGTAGCAGTTATGATAGGGGGGGGCAAGTGGGAGGGGTAGACCGTTGGGGAGGGGGAGTGGCATGTCAGGGCAAGGTGTTACTGGGGGAAAGGGGGGGAGTGGTCTAGGCAGGGTTCCTAGAGGAAAGGGGAAGGGAAAAAGGGGGAGGGGGGGGTGGTAGAGGAGAAGGTGTCATTAGGACTAGGCAGGGCAGTGATAATGTGTCCAATTTGTTTCCTATAGGTGGTGTGGATGAGCCGGAGGGACAGAGGGGTGGTGGGGCAGATGTCTCTGCTGAGGAGATGCGTCAGGACCTGGATGGAGACGCACTGTGGATAGATTATTCATAAAGTGATCTGGAATCGGATGATCCTGGTGAGGGGCCTTCAGCTGGACCAGTGGGCACACGGCAGGTAGGGAACCTGGCCGCTTTACAGCAGCTGATTAGATCCTTGGGGGCCGGGGGAGGCGGGCGGGAAAGTAGAGGGCGGAGTGTTGAAGGTAGGATAGGGCAGGGGGGTACGGAAGGGAGTATCAGGAGTGGGGGGGGTAGGGAACAGGTTAGGGATCTCACTGTCTCCTCTCTGCAGACACGGCCTCGGGGGGAGGACCCCCCGACGCGCCGCAGCCCAAGAAGGTCGGGAGCTGAACGGCGAAGGGAGAAATCCCGGTCGCCCAGGGAGAGAACGCAACGGAGGAGGGAAAGGCGTTCGCCCACATGGGGGATGCTCGATAGGTCACATGAGAGGAGCAGTCGAAGGAGGAGATCTCGGTCGCCGTCCCAGAGGAGGCGGACACACAGACCTAGACACAAGGAGGCTAGGCCGCAGCCTGAGGCTGGGACAAGGATAGCAGCAGAACCGGTGGAAGTGACGGGAGCTCCGACGGTGCCCGGAAACAGAGGTGAGGGTACTAGTACTGACACGGGCATGGCTGGAGGTGTGCATGGATTAGGTGTGCAATACGTGATGAGTGGCATGAGGGATCTGCTTACGCAGTTCGAGAGACGTCTGGCAGGGCAGCAGGGGAACGTTGCAGCAGCATGGGGGGTTGGGGGGACAACTGTGGGGGTGAGTCAGGTAGCGGAGCCGGTGGGGCAAAGTCTAGGGGGAGCTGCAACTGTGTCAGGTGGAACTACAGCTACTGGAGGGGTGCTGAAGGTGCCAGAGAACGCGTTGAGGAGGCCCTGTCTATGTTCGATTGGGCCGCTGGGGATCCATCTCACTCAGGAGCTTAAGGAGAAAATATGGAAGAGAGAGTTCTTGGAAATATTTTCTCTATTACCATTAGAACAGGTGCTCAAGATAAAAGAAGATACAAAAGGCGACAAGGAGAAGAAAGAGGAAGACGAAAGGAAGAAGAGATATCGTAAATTGCCAAAAACTCTATCCAATTGGTCCAAGGCATTCTGTATTTTGGCGGCGGTAGTGGGTGAGAAATTCTCTGAACAATGCTCTGCGTTGTTCTGCTATCATGACGAGATTTCGGGGGCTTATCGAACTTATGGGGGCTTAGCGTGGTGGCGGTATGATGAGCAGTTCAGGCAGCGGATGGCGGTGCGACAGGAGATGCGATGGGACGACAGGGACATGGGGATATGGCTGGAGTTAATGACTCGGTTGCGGGGGTCCTTTCGTGGCATCGGAGGATCGGGGGGCAACAGTACAGCAGCTGGCAATAGTGGGGGGGAGCAGCAGTTGCCATTAGGAAGGGGCTCTGCTTCCAGTATAATGAGGGGCAATGTAAGTTCGGGACAGGGTGCAAGTACAAACACGCTTGTTCAGGATGTGAGGGCGCCCATTCGTGGGCAAAGTGTTTCAAGAGAAACGGGGGAGGTGGAAAACAGGGGGAGGTTGCTGCTAAGGGCCAGGACCCCGGTGAAGGTAGAAAAGATGGTTCCTTGGCTAGAATGGTTCGCTAAGGTACGGGGTAGGGCGGGGGATGTGGAACTCTTGCTCACGGGTTTTAGCTCGGGGTTCTGGATCCCGTTTGTTGAGAAGCAAGGGGTTCAAATTTCGGGGAATTTGAAGTCAGCAAAGGAATTGCCGGAGGTGGTTCAGGGAAAAATTGATAAGGAAGTAGCACTGGGGAGAATGGCTGGCCCCTTTGCGCACCCACCTTTCAAAAATTTGAGGATATCCCCACTTGGGGTCGTTCCCAAAAAGGCGGTTGGGCAATTCCGCATGATCCACCATTTATCATATCCGAAGGGGTCTTCGGTCAATGACCACATTGATCCCGCGATAACGGCAGTGAGGTATGCGTCTTTTCATAAGGCGATAGGGTTGATGAGGGAGTCTGGCGTTGGTGCATTGATGGGGAAGGTGGATGTGGAGGCTGCCTTTCGGCTTTTACCAGTGCATCCGGTTTGTCATCACTTATTAGGTTGTTTCTTCGGGGGTTACTTTTATGTGGACCTTTGTCTCCCAATGGGGTGCTCCATATCGTGTGCATACTTCGAGAAGTTCAGCACCTTTGTGGAGTGGGTCGTAAGGCAACGTTCAGGGTTGTCATCAGTCGTCCATTATTTGGATGACTTTCTATTTGTGGGAGCCGCTGAGGCACCGGACTGTGAGAAACTAATGGACCAATTCTTTCGGGTGGCTGATGAATTTGGAATCCCGGTGGCACACGACAAAACTGAAGGTCCGGTCACCACATTGAGTTTTCTGGGAATTGAAATTGATTCCATTCGGATGGAATGTCGGCTGCCTATGGACAAGCTTATTGACCTACAAGGGGTCATAGCCGCGGCACTCAGGAAGCGGAGGCTTCGATTGTGCGAGGTCCAGTCATTGGTGGGCAAGCTGAATTTTGCCTGTAGAATAATCCCAGTGGGGAGGGTTTTCTGTAGGAGGCTCTCTATGGCCACGACGGGAGCCGCAGTCCCCAAGGCATGGATTGTTTTGGGTACAGACCTGAAAGATGATCTGAGAATTTGGTTATCGTTTTTGGCGGGTTTCAACGGGCGGGCTTTGGTCCAAAGTAAAGCGGTAACCAATGAAGAGCTGCACTTGTTTACGGACACAGCGGGGTCTTTATGCTTTGGGGCTTACTGCCAAGGGAGCTGGGTGGCCGGAAAATGGCCAGCCAGTTGGTGAGCTATGGGTTTGACGAAGAATCTGGTCTTTTTGGAGTTGTTTCCACTTTTGGTGGCAGTAAGGGTATGGAAGGATAGACTTCAAGATAGGAAGGTTGTGTTCCTCTCAGATAACTTGGGGGTAGTATTTGCGGTTAATAAGCTGATGTCTTGCTCCCTCCTGGTGGTTCGCCTGCTGAGGCTGTTTGTGCTGGACTGCATGAGGATGAATGTGCTATTTCGCGCTGTGCATGTTCCAGGTTATTTCAATACTGTGGCTGATGCTCTTTCTCACTTTCAGTGGGCGAGGTTCCGGGAAGTGGCGCCAGGAGCGGAGAAGGAAGGAATCAGTTGTCCACCGGACTTGCTGGAGCTGGAGGCTTGGAACTAATCAGGGTTGCAAGGGGAGCGTTAGCTCCAGGTACGTGGTGTGCTTATGTTCGAACATGGAGGCAATGGTTGGAGGTTCTGACAGATAGGGGCATAGTGGCGTCTAGGGAAGGTTGGATTCGGGGTTTAACGGCATGGATTGGGGAATGGGGGGAGAGGGGGCTCTCTAGGGCGTCGGTGAGGAGGAATATGGCAGCTTTGAGGTTTTTGTTTAGACTGTTGGGATGGGAAGACTTAACGAAGCTGTTTCTTATCCAGTTGGCGGTGAAAGGGACCTGTAAGAAAAAAGTGGCGAAGGACAGCCGTCGCCCTATTGGTTTTCAGCTTCTGCTGAGGATTTTAGCAGAGTTGGAGGCGGTGTGTACCTCAAGGTTTGAGGTCGTATTATTCAAGGCGGCTTTCACGACAGCATTCTTTGGGGCTTTCCGGGTATCGGAATTGGTTGGAGCAAATAGAAGAGATGTGGGGGGCCTACAGGCCAGGGATGTGTCAATTAGGGACAGAGTAGTTTGGATTTGGCTTCGCGGGTCCAAGACGGACCAGGAAGGGCGGGGTAGGTTGATAAAGCTGGGGGAGGCTCAAGGGGCAGGATGCCCGGTAGCCAATGTTAAGGCATTTTTGGAGATCAGGCCGGATGCTCAGTTGCTGTTGTTTGTTCACAGTGATGCTTCGGAGGGCATTAAGGGGCTTGGGGTTCAAGGCAGAGGAATTTGGGACGCATTCCTTTCGGATTGGGGCTGCCACTGAAGCTGCCAGTTTAGGGCTGGGGGAGAGTGTGATTAAGCAGATTGGTGGTTGGAAGTCTGGATGTTTCCGTTTATATGTCAGACCAGACCTGGTGGATTAGTATGTTCTTTGTTTTATAGGTCCTATACAATGTTGGATAGTGGGCCATTCTTATATATATTGGGCCCGGAAGGCAGCAGCAGTGATGGACGAAGGTGCCCAGTTGAAGTTTCAGGAGGAGACAGTGTTTTTACGTTGGCTGGGGGTTAGAGGTCTAAGGTGGGACCAAGTTCTTAGGAAGGTGGTAGACCATGCTAGGTTGTTTCAGCCCCCAGATATTTTAGTCATCCACGCCGGGGGCAACGATTTGGGTTTTTCGTCCCAAAAGGACTTGATTGATAGGATTAGGAAGGATTTGGGGAGATTGAGGGAATTATTCCCTTGGTTAGTAATTGTTTGGTCGGACATCGAACCCCGATCGGTGTGACGGGTGGCATGGGATTTCAGGAAGTTGGAGGCCTCTAGGAAAAAGGTTAACAGAACAATAACTAGTTTGGTGGGCAGAATGGGGGGGTTCGGCATTCGCCACGTAGAATTTGAAGGGGAGACAGGTCGTTGTTTTTTCTTGAAAGATGGGGTACACCTCAATGAGGTGGGCTTGCACCTCTTTAATTTTAACATCAAAGAAGGGGTGCAAAAGGCCTTAGCCCGGGTGGGGGTGGCTCGCCGGTGACGAGCTGTGGCGGGGGTGCTTGTTTTTTCAGTAGGTTAGGTAAATGGGTACCTCCCTAAAGAGGCGGGAGAGAGTTTGGGGAGATGTACCTGGTGATATGCCAGTGGAAGGTACAGCTCTGTGGGCAAGCAACCCAGGTTATGGGGTTTATTGTGTTAATGAGTTAAAGTATTTGTTTAATATGTTATATTTTATAAAAGATTTAATAAATGCGGGCTACGGCCTTTACACCCACTTGTGTGTCTAGTATCATTTAAGCGGAACGTATGCATAGTATGGGGTCATGCCCCCCTGGAGGAGAGCATCGACGGAGGGGATAGTGACCCCCCCATCGTAGCAGTGGAGCGGTCCTGGGGTTTATAAGAGCCCCGTGGAAGTAGCTCATCCTCTGTTCTGTCCCTGCAACCACAAGGCGAAGTTCCCTCCCTCCCTCCCCTTGAGGCTAGGAATTCAATGCTGGTGGGCGGGGGTGCTAGTTTTTTCAGTAGGTTAGGTAAATGGGTACCTCCCTAAAGAGGCGGGAGAGAGTTTGGGGAGATGTACCTGGTGATATGCCAGTGGAAGGTACAGCTCTGTGGGCAAGCAACCCAGGTTATGGGGTTTATTGTGTTAATGAGTTAAAGTATTTGTTTAATATGTTATATTTTATAAAAGATTTAATAAATGCGGGCTACGGCCTTTATACCCACTTGTGTGTCTAGTATCATTTAAGCGGAACGTATTCATAGTATGGGGTCATGATTGTTTTGTTTTTGTGTCATAGCATTTAACAGTTATCTGCAATAAAGTATATGTAATATAACCTCAAGGAACACATGTAACCAGAATAACCAACAACAAAAATCTGGATGTACAATGCCTTCTACATAATATTAGTTTCAATTGATTTGCATGACTACAGATTTTGTTTCAAGCTAGTTGATTAATTATCTGACCACTTTATCTGTATGCATGTTAAAGCAGCCAGTGTGGGTCAAATTAACAAACTGGTAGAACCCACAAAATGAACTGGCAGCGTTTAGCCTACTTGGTAATTATCACATCATACCAGCACATTTTGAAGTGATTAGTCCCACTTTTCATTTTGGAAAGAGGTGCCTAGTTCTCTACTCTGAATATGGTAAGTAGATACTGTGCTTGCTTGTTCCATTGTGGGGTAAAAATGTGGAAACTGTTTTTAAGAGTAAATGTGTCTAAATATAAGTATGTGTAAAACATATCTGGTAAATAAACTTTTAGAACAAACCATCAGAAGATTTTTCATACATGCGTTTGCTATAAACAGGAAATCAATGAGTGAGCATATCAATCTCCAGTAAACACAAAAATAATTGTACAAACGTTAACATAGTATAGAGTATTGCTAAAATGTTTAATAGTAATATATGATATACAAAGAAAATGAGCCATAAAGACTTTCATAAGGGGAACACTTTCCCATTATTCAGCAAAACTGCAGTATGATACACATTTTACCAACTTTTATTTGCAGTGCTGTGCTATCTCTGACCACAGGTATGTTATTTCAACAATCTTTTGAACAGCAAATATTGAACTTATCCCTTAGTCAGTTAAACATTGTCTGCATATTCATAGGATACTTTTCTATGGAAACAAAAATCTTGGACAGTACCAGCTATCCAATTCTTTTGGAATATATCTGCCCAAATAACCCAGGTATATATTTTATGAATAATTATAAAAATGGAAAGATGATTTCAAGAAAATCATATGTTTTTAAATATCTATATATTTTTAAAAGTTTAGTTAATATTTATTTAAAAATGTAAATAAGATAAATGATTGAACTGATATAACTAAATGTATATTCATATACCTATAGTTAAAGCTCTCTCTCTCTCTCTCTCTCTCTCTCTCTCTCTCGCTCTCACTCACTCACTCACTCTCTCTCTCTCTCTCTCTATATATATATATATATATAAAAATACATAATATTGTGGGTATATTCTAGTGTTCTAAATTGTATTTGTTTGTGTCAAATTGTGTGTAAGTATCTCTCTATATATATTTATATATATTTATATATATATATATATATATATATCTATAAAAGACATATATATATGCACAAACACACACACACACACACACACACACATATATATATATATATATATATATATATTCTTATTAAAATATATTTTGGGTACATTGTAGCGAAATAAATTAATTATATATGTAAATATCTATATCTAAATCTATCTATCTATCTATCTATCTATCTATCTATCTATCTATCTATGCATGTATTCTTATTATAAAATATTATGGGTACATTATAGTTGAATAAATTGTATTTGTTTGTGTCAAACTGGATTGTTAATGCGTGTGTGTCTTGTCAGTGCTAATCGTTTAAATCTTTTTGTTCTTGTAGAATGGCCTTTTATTCGATCACAATATGCTGTTTTGTCTTATTTGTTTCAGTGTCTGGAGGTGAGTATATTATTAAAATAAAAAAGGTGCTCTTATAGATATTTACTGTGTTCTTTTTTTAAATTTAAATCAATAAAAAGTTTAAGATTATATATCTGAGGGGTACCTCACATTTATATGATTTTTTGTTAGTTATTTTATGCTTGTAGAATAACATGTATTTTATAATGGCACATATTGACTTACTGAACAATGTATATATGTTTTTAAGAGCTAAATACAGTATAAAATACTTAATAAAACAAAGTGAATAACTGTAAACAAAATATTATATTATATTTGATTATTTTCAGTTTTCTGTATATTCTATGGTAGAATAAATTACATGTATAATTTAGTAAGTGATCCTACTTTATAATTTAACATCTAAATCACCATGTTATTAAGAGTAATACCCCGTGTAATGCTTCATGCTGTAGTCTTCATGACCTGGTCAATATATATAAACGTATACAAGATTTACAGGAAGAAAGACGAGCACTAAAATAAAAATGATAAAATTAAGATAGTGCTTGAAATACATGCGGTGCTGTTGTTTTCTTTAGAGTGTAAAATTAACCATATTTAAAGGATTACTTTCTGTTATAATTTTTAAGCTAAACAACTAACATATTAAAGTTAATAAACATTAATTAAAACCTACTGACCTATATTTTCTCCAAAACAAAGTTTCATAACGTTCTAAAAGTTATATCTTTTATTCGCCGATGATGTCACGTTATCCTGCCCACTATTTTCAGCACTGAGTGTTCAAAATACTTAAACCAATAACTTTGTGTTTAAAGCGCCATTTTGAAACCTAGGTATTGTAAACGGATTGGTACAGAGCAAAGGATACCCACGGAGTGGGTTTGGAAAACAATTAAATTTGCAGACAAGATTTCTGATATACGGTAGAGATATGTTAATGAAATGCTATTGATAAAAAGCGTATTTGGGCTAGTTAGTTAGTAACAGGCATAGAAAATATTTACTTACAGTGGCCCTTTAAACACAGATCACTGTTCAACAGACCTCCAAAAATGTTTCCCCATTAGTTAAAAGTATAAATAAATATGTATATAATATATAAATGAATCAGTACCTTGATGTTACTGTTGCTATTTGACCCTTAGTTAGGTTGCGCTTATCAACTCACTACTGAAATGACCATAACATGTAATATAATTGCAGAATCAATAAATGGATAATAATAATTAAAAAACAAACAATGTAATAGCACGTTCTCTGAAGTTTAAATGAACAGTAGATTTTTATTCTGACAAATTTGACAGCCATCAGCCAGTCACAGACTCATTTACATATACACTGTGAATTCTTGCACATGCTCATTTGTAGCTGGTGCCTTAGAAAGTGTGCGTATACAAAGACTGTGCACAATCTGATAATGGGAGAACATTGGAAAGTCTCTTAAAATTGTGTGCTCTATCTGAATCATAAAAGTTTAATTTGGAATTGAGTGTCACTTTCACAGTATACCAGCTCTTAAGCTGAGAGGTCCAATCCTTCAGTCATGTTCTGATCACCTAACTTTCAGGTAGATTACAAGTTATGCGCGCTAGAGGGTTTGTAACGAATGCAACAAAAGTTGCGTTATTTCACCCACCATAGCGCTGCCATTACAAGTTTTGAAACAGCCGCCTTGTGCGTGCAATATGGTTGCGTTGAGCTTCATACTGCACAAAATACAAGCGCTGCTTGGACGTGCTTGTGAACGCTTTCACCATAGACATCAATGGGGAGAGCGGGTTGGAAAAAAAACTAACACCTGCGATTGCGGAATGAAAAGCTCCGTAACGCAGCCCCATTGATGTCTAAGGGGAAAAAAAAGTTACGGTTAAACCTAACACCCTAACATAAACCCTCATAATCTGCTGCCTCCGACATCACCGACACCTACATAATTTATTAACCCCTAATCTGCAACTCCTGATATCGCCGCAACCTAAATAAATCTATAAACTCCTAATCTGCCGCTCCCGATATCGCTGCCACTATACTAAAGTTATTAACCCCTATTCCCCTGCAACCCAACATCGCCCACACTATAATAAATATATTAACCCCTATTCTGCCGCTCTCCGACATCGCCACCATTAAATAAAGCTATTAACCCCTAAACCTCTGGCCTCCCACATCACTACCACTAAATAAACCTATCAACCCCTAAACCACCAGCCCCCCATATCGCAACAACCTAAATTTAACTATTAACCCCTAAACCTAACCTTAAACCTAACCCTAACACCCCCTAACTTTAACATAATTAAATAGAGCTAAATTAAAGTTACAACTAAATAATACATATTTAAAACTAAATACATACTTACCTGTGAAATAAAACCTAAGCTAACTACAATATAACTAATACTTATATTGTAGCTAGCTTAGATTTTTTTTTATTTCACAGGTAAGTTTGTATTTATTTTAACTAGGTAGACTAGTTAGTAAATAGTTATTAACTATTTACTAACTACCTAGTTAAAATAAATACAAACTTACATGTGAAATAAAACCTAAGCTGCCTTACACTAAAACCTAAAATTACAAAAAATTAAAAATCCTACCATTACAAAAAATAACAAATGAAATTATCCAAAACAATAAAAATGATTCCTATTCTAATATCCGTTAAAAAAAACCCACCCTAAAATAAAAAGCCCTATAAAAAGCTCTATAATAAACTACCAAGGGCCCTTAAAATGGCCTTTTATGGGACCTTAAAAGGGCCCTTTGTAGGGCATTGCCCTAAAGATAACAGCTCTTTTCCTACAAAAGAAAAACAAACACCCCCTAACAGAATACAAAGCACCACCCCTGAAACACACAAAATAAAAATAAAGAAAAACCTAATCTACCCATTGCCCTGAAAAGGGCATTTGTATGGGCATTGCCCTTAAAAGGGCATTTAGCTCTTTTTCTTGCCCTTAAAAGGACATTTAGCTCTTTTAAGAAATGACCAACCCCTAATCTAAAAAAAACCCCACCCAAAAAAACTTAAAAAAAAGCTAACACTAACCCCTCTTTAGGTACTCACAGTTGCTGAAGTCCCGCTTGAAGGATCTTCATTCCAGACGGCTCCATCTTCATCCAGACGGCTCCATCTTCATCCAGGTGGCATCTTCTATCTTCAAAATGGCGCCGCCGGGATGAAGATAGAAGACGCCGCCAGGATGAAGATAGAAGATGCCACTTGGATGAAGATGGAGCCGCCGGGATGAAGACCCTTCAAGCGGGACTTCAGCAACTGTGAGTAACTAAAGAGGGGTTAGTGTTAAGTTTTTGAAGGTTTTTTGGGTGGGTTTTTTTAAGATTAGGGGTTGGGCATTTCTTAAATGAGCTAAATGCCCTTTTAAGGGCAAGAAAAAGAGATAAATGCCCTTTTAAGGGCAATGCCCATACAAATGCCCTTTTCAGGGCAATGGGTAGATTTGGTTTTTGTTAGAGTTAGGTTTTTTATTTTGGTCGGTTGGTTTGGTGGTGGGTTTCACTGTTGGGGGGGTATTTGTATTTTTTTTACAGGAAAAAGAGCTGTTTAACTTAGGGCAATGCTCTACAAAAGGCCCTTTTAAAGGCTATTGGTAGTTTATTGTAAGCTAGGGTTTTTTTTATTTTTGTTGGGCTTTTTTATTTTTATAGGGCTATTAGATTAGGTGTAATTCTTTTTTATTTTTGATAATTTCGTTTGTTTTTCTCTATAATTTAGTGTTTGCTATTTTTTGTAATTAGTTACTTTGTAATTTTTATAGTAGTGTTAGGATTTTTTTAATGTGTATTTTAGTTTTCTTTAATTGGTAGTAAGTTTAATTTTAGTTTAATAGTTATATTTGTTTAATTGTTAGTTTAAACTTTGACAGGTAAGTTTTAATTTAATTTAAGATAGGGAAATTGTAATTTTAATATAAAGTTAGGGGGGCATTAGGTTTAGGGGTTACTAGTTTAAATTAGTTTATTGCGATGTGGAGGGCTTTCGGTTTAGGGGTTAATAGTCTAAATTAGTTTATTGCGATGTGGGGGCTTTCGGTTTAGGGGTTAATAGGTTCATTATAGTGGCGGCGTTGTTGGGGAGCGGCGGAATAGAGGTTAATAACTTTAGTATAGTGGGGCGATGTGGGCGGATGGCAGATTAGGGGTTAATAATATTTAAATAGTGTTTGCCATGCGGGAGGGCGATGGTTTAAGGGTTAATAACTTTATTATAGTGGTGACGATGTCGGGGAGCGGCGGAATAGGGGTTAATAAATGTTATTAATGGCAGCGATGTCGGAAGCGGCAGATTAGGGGTTAATAACTTTAATATAGTATTTGCAATGTGGGAGGGCATCGGTCTAGGGGTTAATAGGTATTTTATGGGTGTTAGTGTATTTTGTAACACTTTAGTTACGAGTTTTGTGTAACAGTTTTGTGGCGCAAAACTCATAACTACTGCTCTCAGATGGCGGTACAGATCTTGTCAGTAAAGGCTGCAACGCAAGCTTTTTAGCCTCATCGCAAAACTCGTAATGGCTGCACTATGGAAGTCCCATGAAAAAACAAAATTTTTACGAGTGCGGGACTGACAATGCGTTACAGGCTAAAAGGCTTGCGGTATAACTATACCGACATGATTTGTAATGGCTGCATTGCTTT